>NC_042998.1:30956299-31031299 GCF_006345805.1 Octopus sinensis
CAAAACTTCTGTGAATATGTTATTTATGTATTTTGTTGTTCAATGGTACATTTGTATCATATGAGTTATTTAAAATAATTGTTCTTGACATAGCTGGTATTTCTGTTCTTAGAAGTGATTGAAACTGTACATTCTTATACCAGGACTATTATCGCTCTACACCTGAAAAACAATTATGATAAATAATATGAAGACTAAAACGATAAATTTTGTATGCAGACCAAAACTAGTGTACTGTACTATCATGTAAATTTTCATCAAAATCCCTCGGGTAGTTATCTAGAAAATCTAAAAAGATAATCATGGACTATTATCTCGGTTCGCAGTGTGTGTGTGTGAGTGTGTGTGTATACACGCACACACACACATATATATAGTGGTTGTCTACTCCTTATGCAGATTCTGACCACCTCCTTAAGTACACCTTAGAACCATCATGGTGCCTGATGTGGCTTTTTAAACAAGGCAATATTTTGAAAAGACACCCACATTGATTGCACTTCTGGTTTGGACCCCCAAGAGCTGTAGTTAAGTTCTGTTCTTTGTGGATTTTAAAATGTCTTTTGAGGCTTCCGTTTGATTTGTAGACCTTATGGCATATATTGCATTGAAAGGTACACACAGACATAGAGGCAGAATAGTTGGTGGGAGTTCGTTTTTCATGGGCCCGCAAATGAGATTTTATATATATATATATATATATATGTGTGTGTGTGTGTGTGTGTGTGTGTGTGTTGTGAAATTCCGGGTTGATCATTTCTTTTTCTTGTCAAACAAACGCACGTTCTTCACTTGTTTATTGTTGTTCTTTTTTTTTATCTTATGTCCATTGTCTAGAAATCCTTCATCACATACCTGTGACCTCTTCAGCGTCTCTTCCATCCCGCGTGTCTCCTGTTCTGTTTAGTCCATTCTATCTGTCTATGGTTTATATCCTTACCGACGCATCCCTTTACGCCTGTATCAATGTGCGCATGCGTGTGTACGCGTGTTTATGTTTTGTATGTGTGTATATGGGTGTATTTACTATATTGTTTTTATCCGTGCCCTCTACATAGTCTCTTTTTATATTTTTCATTCATTTAATTATTTATCTATTTTTTTTATTTGCCTTTATTTCAAGTATGCGTGTATGTAGCTTTTGTGTATGTGTGTATATGTATCTTTTTGTGTATGTGCGTATATGGGTTTGTGTATTATACTGTTTGTATCGTTGTCTTATTTTCTCCTTCTGTCTTCAGTCGTTGTGTTTCGTAGTGCGGTAGTGGTGGATGTAATTGTTCCATTTGTATTTTCTGTTAAGCCTCGGTCTGTCTATTACTATATGTGTAGCCTCTGTAATCTGTCTAAGTGTCGTGTCTGTTCTATGCGTTGATTACACCTTAACCTCTCTGTTATTAACCGAGCCTCTATGTTCTTATTGAGCATATCGATAGAGCACTAACGAGCTTTTCTCCTATTTGAGTTTCCCACCAGTGTTCCCCACTCTGCTCCCCCATGCTGAGCGTAGTCTCCTCAATGTATGTTGTCATTTTGTTTGTTCACCGTCCTTCAGCACATTGTAAGTTGTAGGCTGTCTTCCACCTATTCGATCCAATGATGGACACTCCTCGGGAACAACGATAACACAGGCGCAGTAAAAGTGGTGGCTATGAAGAGGTGCGCACTTTAATTTGAATACTACATTTTGCGTAATGGTTCCCAACCTGTGGTCCGCGGACCCATGATTGTCCGCAAAGGTAGTACTGAGGGTCTGTGAACGTGTTAAGCTGATAGACTTTACAATATCCTGGCGTCCGTAGGAAATTTCATTTAAATTAAAGGTAATACAGTTCTATATTTGAGAGCTGAAGAATTATGTACATTATTTACATTTGACGGATATTTGTCCTCATCTTGTTTATTGTTAACACAACGTTTCAGTTGATATACCCTCCGGCCTTCATCAGGTGTCTTGGGGGAAATTAAAGGCGAGCTAGTTTTTGATGGAGTTTCTCTATATGTTTCCATTGAAGTCTAATATTGGCTCCGTACCAATTAGATAATACAATTCTATATTTCAGAGATGAGGAATTATGTACATTATTTACACTATTTACATTTGGCGGATATTTGTCCTCATCTTGTTTGTTGTTAACACAACGTTTCGGTTGATATACTCTCCAGCCATCTTCAGGTGTCCTGGTGAAATTTCGAACCTGGGTTCTCATTCATAAGGTATTTTTCAATGTCATTATTATTCAGGTCACTGCCTGGAATCAAACTCGGAATCTTGGCATTAGTAGCCCGCGCTCTTAACCACTACGCCATATGCCCGTGGTAGTGAAACGGTTGGGAACGACTGGTGTAGAGCGATGTGAGCAATGTGAATGACTTTTTAACATTTAGTACAAAAGAATCAACCCCCGCCTCTGCAATACTTTTGATATAAACCTCGTATGTAGATATTTTTAAAGCAGTTCATTGATTGCCAAGTTATTTTATTTACATCACAGATTTCTGGTATGTTTTCTATTAAAATCAATATTTATATCGATTATTCTTATTTGTTTTCGATTTTACTGGTACCACTTCTTTCATATTTTTTTTAAATCTTTTACCGACCATTTTGTTTTTATCGATTATGCCATTTGACCAAACAAACATTGGCGATTTAACAGTATTTGTTTAGTTGAAAATCCAGCTGTTGTTTTATTCAATAGTTAATTCAATGCTCCAACACTCTTACAGCAATAGTCATTAATTCTATGTATAATAAAATACATATTTAATTATGAGAATTGTTAACGAAATTCCAACAAGATACATAAATACACGTCTTTTGTTTCTTTAAATATTTAACTTTATTTCTAAGTTTCGGAAGGAAAAAAACTATTGTGTTAAAGAATATGAAAAATATATTTTAATAAGTGTTGCTTAAAGTGTAAAGATAACACAGGCTTAGATAAAAGATTGTTTCCGGTCGATTAACAACGTTTAATGATTTTGTAAACAAATATGCTACATCTGTTGAAATCAATTAAGTAGGCGTTAAGAGGGTATATATATATATACACCCGAAACTGAGACATTGTTGCCCGAGTCAGTTACTACTGCAAGGTTACATCACAGCTATATCTCTTCTGTAAAGTTGAATTGGAAAAGAAAAAAAGGGTTTCCATATCAAATGAATAAGGCTTCCACAATGCTGGCCAAATTTTGGCTGGGCATAATATGTATTTTGGGATCTTCATATTTCGCACGGTAAGAAATGTTCCATTTGCGATTAATTCTTCAAATTTATTCTTTATCATTCTTTTCATATTTCTTGAGATAACGAAAACAGTTCTTTGAATACATTTTTAAGAATAATGGCTCGGAAGAACTGTACAATAGTTTCAAACTAGGGAAATAGTGCTGTAATTCTCATTTTCCTGTTATTTGGTTTCACTGGTGCTACAAGTTTATTAACGGTTGCAGCATCTCTAGATTGATGATGGCGGGGCGGTTAATTTTTGTGGCACTTTTATAAATTGGTACTGACAAGGTAAATGAAAATGGTGAAAGAGTTCCTGATAACCAAATCTCTGAAAGGAAATGATTTAGCGATGTTCCCAATTCGAGGTTTTGTTTAGATCCAAGTCAACCTCAAACAAGCAGACCTTTAATCGAAAGCATTTCAAGTTTGCTTGTCCCTACTTTTTCGTCTTTTGGACATTTACCCCCATAATCAAATGTTTTTGTAACGTAGTCCATATATATTCTCTATATCTTAAAACAAAAGCGTGTGTGATTAGGCTGCCATTTCTAGCAGCTACTATACTCCCTTGCAGCCCCAGAGGATATTTGTCGTGGTGCAATTTATGCCATTTTTATATTCAATATAAGAATAATTCCATTCAACATTAAAATATTAAAAGCATATGACATAATAATTAACAAGCTTTTAGGAAATAAATTAAAAAATTATAATAAATTAGTGAATAAATTGACAATGCATGGAACGATATAACGTAAAGATCTGCCCTTTACTCTTTTACTTGTTTCAGTCATTTGACTGTGGCCATGATGGAGCACCGCCTTTAGTCGAACAAATCGACACCAGGACTTATTCTTTGGAAGCCTAGTACTTATTCTACCTGTCTCTTTTGCCGAACCGCTATGTTACGGGGACGTAAACACACCAGCATCGGTTATCAAGCAATGTTGGGGGAAGGGGCAAACACAGACACAGTCACACACACACACACACACATACATATACATATATACGACAGGCTTCTTTCAGTTTCCGTTTAGCAAATCCACTCGCAAGGATTTGGTGGGCCTGATGCTATAGTAGAAGACACTTGCCCAAGGTGCCACGCAGTGGGACTGAACCCGGGACCATGTGGTTCGTAAGCAAGCTACTTACCACACAGCCACTCCTACGGCTGAGAATGTATTCCTTGAGAAGAATCTTTTGGTGAAAATTGCATTAAAATGTATTCGCTAGGAAAAAAGTTTCGTGACTTTATGTGAGGAAAAAGATAAGTAACTCCCAAAATCCACTTTGGATCAAAATATCTCAGCTAATATTGAAGAAAACTATGCAACCGTTATGTTCAAATGAAACACCTCTGTGAGATAAATCTTATGGTGGAAACCTCATCAAAAAATATTACCTACAAGAAACGTTATTTGTTTTTAAGTAACAAAAAACGATGATCCTTTTATTAAATCAAAATAATTTTGTCACTTTAGAGACATTTAGCGTTATGAAAGAACACAGCCAACGCGAAGGATCGCTAAGCTTAATGGTCCAGAGCGCTTAGCTGTAACTCGGGAGGTATTGGGTTTGAATATTCGTAGTAGTTTGGTGGCTAACAGTTTTTTTCCTGTCTTCCAAGGCTATTTAGCCGATCTTCTTATCTCTTTTCACAACTCTCCAGCGTTCGACATTTCCTTTATTTTTGATGAACTATTCGTGGACAATTTCAGAAATTTATTTAGCAAATCCTAACTTCATCAGCAATATCTTCAGTTATTTTTTTTCTTACTCTGTACTCGTCAAAGTTTAAATTAAATGGTTGAACTTAAGAATACTCTAGCAATTTGCGTCCGCAATTTTCATTCTAGCTTAATTGAAAGCAAAGGCGGTGATCCAGGAGAATCGTTAGCACGCCGGATAAAATGCTTAACGGCATTTCGTCCATTCTGAGTTCAAGTTCTGCCGAGGTCGACTTTACTTTTGAAAATAAATACCAGTGACGTACTAGAGTCAGTATAATAAACTTACCTCGTCTCCCGAAGTTGCTGGCCTTGTGCCAAAATTTGAAGACAATATCTTTTTTTGAATACCGATAATTCATTTATTATAAAATTGTTCTATTAAAATTAGACTGTTAGAATATTCTTAGCAGATTGCTAGAATATTCTTAAGTTCCACCATGTAATTCAGCTTGGCCAAGTACAGAACAAGCGGTAAAAATAACTTAGAATATTTCTGATAAAGTTATGATTTCCTAAATAAATTTCTGGAATCGTTCATGAAAAGTTCCTCAGATAGTGTGGGCACTTTCTTGTGATTATATTCCTTTACTTTAAATTGCAAATTTTTATAATTTAAGTTAAAATTTTTGATTGAAAATTTCGTTGCAAAGATACAGTTAGAGGAACTGATGCCGTTTCTATAACACCTTCCAATTAATTGGTTGGTATTTCAAATTTCTTTAGGGTTGACTTATCAAAGACTAAAACTATTTCTTATTCTGTATGAGGCATACAGTCTATTGATGTTTTTATTTATTCCCGTGTTAAACCTGATTGAGCAGACCTATGATCAGGACCTTTCCAGCTCGATCATTCATTTCTTTTTAAGGTTGCGACTAGAGATAAATGATTGAATATGTCATTTCTTTATTCAATATAAGGGAGATTTGACTATTATATCCAGCAAATCAACGTTCACCTAGGATCCCACGTTAGTTCATTTATCGACACCTTCCTGGTTCGGCTGCTCTACATAGATAAAGGGCAAATACCCTGAAACTGTCTGCAGATGCCTGACCAGGAAGGGGAAGCGGCTGGCCTCTCCTGTTCGAAGATTATAATGGACACAGGTTCGTGTGTGACATAGCTAGCTAGAGACGTTGGCCTCTTGCAGCTAATCAACGGCAGCATTCGTCCTATTTTTCTGGATTGCCATGTTAGCTTGGCGATAACTATTAATATCACCGTGATCACCGTGACCGACCAGGCTATCAGATGTTGCTACACATCGCTGGTCACAATGCGCTTCGCATTATTTTAGCCTTCAAATGACGCCACCCCGCTGGCTAAGCGAGCAGGCCAACAGACGAAAGAGTGAGAGAAAGTTGTGGCGAAAGAGTACAGCAGGGATCGCCACCATCCCCTGCCTGAGCATCGTGGAGCTTTTAGGTGTTCTCGCTCAATAAACACACACAACGCTCAGTCTGGGAATCGAAACCGCGATCCTCCGACCGCGAGTCCGCTACCCTAACCATTGCGCCTCCAACTATTAATATATATATATATATATATATATATATATATATATATATACACACATAAAAATACACTATATACTATTTAAATGTCATATATAATCCCTTAATTGCACGAATTCAATACTGACTTGCCCAACGTGTGGACGGTTAGATATAAACGAAGTAGTCCCA
This sequence comes from Octopus sinensis, assembly GCF_006345805.1. Lineage (NCBI taxonomy): Eukaryota > Metazoa > Mollusca > Cephalopoda > Octopoda > Octopodidae > Octopus > Octopus sinensis. Next base: position 30,962,959 of record NC_042998.1, read on the forward strand.
ACGTAAGTGTATCTAGGAGTGTATAGTCTGGTATTTTTCTGCTTTTCTGTATTTATTTTCAAGATAATATAGTGTGATTTGAAGGAAATTTGACTACTATTTCCAGCCGGTTGTGCAAATGATTTGTGTTCGGTAAACTTACTGGAAATAGCAAGTAATTCTCCCTTTCATCATACCCTACTGTTTCAAAAAATGGCACATCGGATAAAAGTATGACAAGAAAAAACTGCCTGCGTAAGACGTTTCGGTGAAAGCTGTTCTGGGATTAAGCAGCAAGAGAAACAACAAAGACATCAACAACAAGAGCTGATGTAACTCTATCGTTACGCTTGACCTAACATAGAACGTCCCATCTTTTCTCAGACTCGGTACACCTAGGACTGTATTATTCAATGAGTCCTTTTGAAGAGAGAGAGAGTCGAGGATGATTTGAAGATCTGGCTAGCACTTCTAGCAAGTCGGGTAAATGTGTAGAGGATCCTTTGGTCAGTTTTATCGTCATTTAGCATTATGTCAAACCTTATCAGCAGCTCTATGACCCAAAGCGTTTCAGTTATTTTTTTCTTACTCTGTACTCGTCAAAGTTTAAATTAAATGGTTGAAATTGCGTCCGCAATTTTCATTCTAGCTTAATTGAAAGCAAAGGCGGCGATCCAGGAGAATCGTTAGCACGCCGGATAAAATGCTTAACGGCATTTCGTCCATTCTGAGTTCAAGTTCTGCCGAGGTCGACTTTGCTTTTGAAAATAAGTACCAGTGAAGTACTGGAGTCAGTATAATAAACTTACCTCGTCTCCCGAAGTTGCTGGCCTTGTGCCAAAACTTGAAGACAATATATTTTTTTGAATACCGATAATTCATTGATTATAAAATTGTGTGATATTCACAGGCGAATATCTCATTACTAGGATATGATTTGTAGGATATGTGGCTGGTATTTCCAACAGCGACCACGTAGACCGTCTTACCGACAACCAAATTTCAGATGATTCTTAACTCTAATTTTACGGGTTGATAAAACCAAGAATGTTGCTAAAACAAAGCTAGAATCGAACACACTGAGATATTCTTTTCTACTCTAGACACAAGGCCCGAAATTTTGGGGGAGTGGGCCCAGTCGATTAGATCGATACCAGTCGCAACAGATACTTAATTTATCGACCCCGAAATGATGAAAGGGAAAGTCGACCTCGGCGGAATTTGAATTCAGAACATAGACAGACGAAATACCCGTTTGTTTACTACCCACAAGGGGCTAAACACAGAGGGGACAAAGAAGGGCAGACAAACGCATAAAGTCGATTACATCGACCCCAGTGCATAACTGGTACTTATTTAATCGACCCCGAAAGGATGAAAGGCAAAGTCGACCTCGGCGAAATTGAACTTAGAACATAAAGACAGGCGAAATATCGCTTAGCATTTCGCCCAGCGCGCTAACGTTTCTGCCAGCTCGCCGCCTTTAATATTCTTTTCTACTCTAGGCACATGGCACAAAATTATGGGGGAGGGTTCCAGTCAATCTGATCGATCCCTGTATGCAACTGGCACTTAATTTATCGACCCCGAAAGGATGAAAGGCAAAGTCGACCTCGGCGGAATTTGAACCCAGAACGTAACGGCAGACGAAATACTGCTAAGCATTTTGCCCCGGGTACACACAGAGGGGACAAAGAAGGACAGACAAACAGATTAAGTCGATTACATCGACTCCAGTGCGTAACTGGTCCTTAATTTATCGACCCCGAAAGGATGAAAAGCAAAGTCGACTTCGGCGAAATTAGAACTCAGAATGTAAAGACGGACGAAATACCTATTTCTTTACTACCCACAAGGGGCTAAACACAGAAGGGACAAACAAGGATAGACAAACGGATTAAGTCGATTATATCTTCCCCAGTGCATAACTGGTACTTATTTGATCGACCCCGAAAGGATGAAAAGCAAAGTCGACCTCAGCAGAATTTGAACTCAGAACGTAACGGCAGACGAAATACCTCTAAGCATTTCTCCCGGCGTGCTAACGTTTCTGCCAGCTCGGCGCTGATCACCCTGAGATATTAACAATTAACTAGGGTCCGGTCCAAAGTACGCTTTACGTCCATTAAAAAACAACCGTAATTATCAGAGGAAAGATTAGATCGACCCTATTGTGCAACTGGTACTTAATTTATCGACCCCGAAAGGAATGAACGTCAAAGTCGACCTCGGCGGAATTTGAACTCAGAACGTAATGACAGACGAAATACCTATTTCTTTACTACCCACAAGGGGCTAAACACAGAGGAGACAAACAAGGAAAGACAAACGGATTAAGTCGATTACATCGACCCCAGTGCGTAACCGGTACTTAATTTATCGACCTCAGTGCGTTACTGGTACTTAATTTATCGACCCCGAAAGGATGAAAGGCAAAGTCGACCTCGGTGGAATTTGAACTCAGAACGTAACGGCAGACGAAATACTGCTAAGCATTTTGCCCCGCGTGCTAATGTTTCTTATTTATTTACTGCCCACAAGGGGGTACACACAGAGAGGACAAACAACGACAGACAAACGGATTAAGTCGATTATATCGACCCCAGTGCGCGTAACTGGTACTTATTTAATCGACCCCGAAAGGATGAAAGGCAAAATTCAACCTTGCGGAATTTGAACTCAGAACGTATAGACAGACAAAGTACCTATTTATCATTATTATTATTATTATTATTATTATTATATCAGAGTGCAAAGCTTGTCATCAAAGTGACACTGGGATGACATATACGAAGCCCAGTATACCCATCATGATTACCTGTCTCATAAGGGTACACCAGGCACATGCATCGCAACCATATATGCGCGACATGATGAACTCATATCAAGATAAACAGAGCATTGCAGTTGGGGCCCAGTTAGAATTTTCTTCGGGATCAATAGCCCACCCCACTCAAAAGGTCCCCGAATAAGAGTTGCTCAAGGATGTTGAACGACACACCCATGTTTCCAAAAGTGAATTATCCAAACCCCAAAGATTTCCTCTCAGCACATGGCTATGATGCTCCCCCACTTATTCTTCACGTGATCAGATATGCAGATATCATCAGCCACTAAGGGACATACTCAACTGATTAAGGTCAAACACCTGTCGAGCAAATCTGTGTTATTGAGCAGAATATTTGCTGTAGCCCATCCCTTATGCCAAGACTAAACAATGTACATAACACTTCCAATCAGTTAAGATCAGAAGCCACGAGAGCCACTGCCTGGTCCTGTATCGGGGCAATTATTATTATTATTATTGAGTGAGAGAGCAGTGCAGCCATCAAAGTGACACTGGGGTAAAATATACGAAGCCCAGTATACCCATCATGACTACCCATCTGATAAGGGTACACCAGGCACATGCATCACAACCATAGGTGCGCGACATGGTGATCTGATATCAAGATAAACAGCACATAACCTTGCAAGTGGAGCCCAGCTAGAATTTTCTTCAGGTGGAGTAGACCATCCCTCTCAAAAGGTCCCTGAATAAGGGTTGTTTAAGGATGTTGAACGAAACACCCATATTTCCAGAGGTGAATTATTCAAACCCCAAAGAATCCCTCTCAACACATGGCTATGATGATTCCCCACTACTTCTGTTCATGATCAGAGATGCACATATCGTCAGCCACTAAGGGACATGCTCAACTGGTTAAGGTCAAACAACTGACAAGCAAATCTATGGTATTGAGCAGAATATTTGCTGTAGCCCATCTTTTATACCAAGACAAAGTAATGTACATGATAACACTTCAAATCAGTTAAGACCAGAAGCCACGAGAGCCACTGCCTGGTACTGCATCAAGGCATGATCATTATTATTATTATTATTATTATTATATTATTATTATTATTATTATTGACTGAGAAAGCAGAGTATGCCATCAACGTTATATTGAGGTATAAATATACGAAGCTCAATATACCCATCATGACTACCCGACTGATAAGGGTACACTAGGCACATGCATCACAACCATATGTGAGCGACATGGTGATCTCATATCAAGATAAACAGCACATGACCTTGCAGGTGGAACCCAGTTAGAATTTTTTTCAGGTCAAAGGTTATTTTAAGATGTTGAACGAAATACCCATGTTCCCAGAGATGAATTATTCAAATCCCAAAGAATCCCCCTCAACACATGGCTATGATGCTCCCCCACTACTTCTGCACATGATCAGAGACGTAACATCAGCCACTAAGGGACATGGTCAACTGGTTAAGGTCATACAACTGACAAGCAAATCTGTGGTATTGAGCAGAATATTTGCTGTAGTCCATCTTCGTCGAGGTCGACTTTGTTTTTCATCCTATCGGGATCGATTAAGTACCAGTGAAACTCTGAGATCAATATAATCAACTAGTCCCCCCTCCTCCAAATTAGGGGCCTTGTACCGATAATAGAAAAGATTCTGTTCAGAATTCAATTTCCGCCTTTCATTTTCGGTCAATTTTGCCTTCCATCCTTTCGGGTTCGATAAGATAAAGTACCAGTCAATCACTGGGGGGCGATCTGATCGATTAAACATCTCCCTACATCAGTATCGCTGTTACTACTACTACTACTACTCAGGGCCGGGCACTAGGGTTGCTGGCGCCCCGAGTAAGCTGAACTTCGGCGTATACTAGGTAACGGTTGTGGAAATTTCCTTGTCTTTGTCATACCCTCCTTGGCGACCCCTGGCACATGACGCCTCGGTTGACTGCCCGAGTTTCCAGTATATTGAGCTGGCTTTACTACTACTACTACTACTACTACTACTGCTACTGCTGCTGCTGCTACTACTACTACTGCTATTACTACTACTACTACTGCTGCTGCTGCTACTACTTCTACTACTACTAGGACGAGCAGTCTCGGCCGTCGGTTAGGAGTGAATTTTAGTGTTTTGCGATATTCTATTATTCTTTTACTACATTATTTCATAAAATTTGCCATGACGGCATTACAAAGAGGGGACAAAGACGAACAGACATAAAAAGGTGACATAGCTGCTCCTTAATCTGGCTACGGTTTGTCTCGCAAGTCAAAATAGACTTGTTCAGCTTCCAGTAGCCGGTTCCTCTCTTAACCATTTCATGGTCAGTGTAGGACACCTGAGCAAGCTGTAGACAACTAAAGCTATCCCTATCTGTAGCTCTTATGGCTATCCTGTCTACATAAGACTTGAGCCTTCCGTCGCCATTAATCCAGGTCCACTCTGGGACGTTCGAATGGTCAAGCCTGTACCGATCTGCTAGCTGAAATCGTTTAAACAGATCCAGGATGCGTGAGTTCTCTTTCCTACCGGGCGAGCCAACGATATAGATGCGCGCGTCAACAATAGCGTTAAAGTCTCCTAACCCCACTAATGTCTTCGACGTCACGAGAAAGTTCTCCAGGCGCCGATAAAAATCAGTTTGGAATCCTCTAGAGTTTGATCAACCTAAAGGCCTTACTGCTGTATGTCACATCAAGGGTGACCAGCCCACTTTCAGGGTCTACATAAACCGTACTTGTCTGCAGATCCAAGCCTTTGTGGATCAGTACCACTACACCCGCTCGTCCTCCGGTCTGGCCAAGAGACATGATTTTCTCATAGCCATTCAGGAGCAGCGAGAAGGTTTGTAAACTGTCCAGCTTGGTCTCAGTGATCTGAGGTCGTCGAGAAAATAAGCTTGCTTCCAATTCAAACTCAGACCACGCACATTCAAACAACCAAGGTTAAGTGCAGTCATTAAAAAGCAAAAGTTCTACTTACTCTTTACGGGTGACGTTGGGGCTGACCCCACCACACGCTTGTCAGCCCCTCCTTCCTCCTTCTTCTTTAGATAGTTTGGTAAATCCTGAATATTCCAAACGGCCTTTGGATGCATTTCCCTTAGCCTCCTGTATACGGTTTCTCCTGTCCAGGTACATCTCTCTTTGAGATGCATATCATACAGTTTCGTCGTGTGCTGTGATGTCACAATGTCGTTTGTGTATTGATTTCGAGGATCGAACTCGACTAGCACCAGTTTTTCTATTTCTGGGATAATTGGGCGGGATCATTTTTTTTCTGTCTGTGGTGCTAAATCTTTGTTACTTTTTGTAGGGGATAGGGATGGGGATGGTGCATGTGTTCCCTTTCGCACAACAGTATACCCCTCCTCTGCCACCTCCATAGTGTCGTCCGAGGGAGTTACACTTTTTCCTTTCGGTGCCAATAAATTTAAGGGGGCGGGTATTTTTGTTTTTGTTGGGGTTTGTGAGAGCAGGGGTTGGGTGTTTGAAGTGTTTTGTTAAGAGGCCAGCACCGCAGTTGGGGGACTGGGAATTTTTACTTGTGTGAGAGCTGGTGTGAGGGCTTGGGGACAATTTTTGGGGTTTGTGTAGGACCCGATGTCTGCGCCATTTTGTTTTTTATATTTTCTCTATTTCTTTTTTTTTCCTTTCTACACAGTCTATACGATTGTGGCCCTTTTTCCCACATTCGTAACAGGTGGGCTTCCTGCCGCCCCCCCCCCACCTGAATTCTAAGGCCCACAAGTACTCTCTCGGGAAGCATTTGAATGGCTTCCTGCGATCCCTGCACAATTGCAGTAATGGTCTGCCTGAGCCAATTCTGGGGAGCAGGGCATGTAATTTGGAGGAATTTTATTTTTTCCTCCCTGTTAATCAACAAGGCGGTCATAACCTCCTTCGGATCTGCCATCTACCCACACCATCAGCACGATTTCCCCCAACGTCACGGTCTCTGCCAAGTTCGCCAAATGACCCTCCTCCACCTGAATAATTAATTGGAGTGTCCTTCCTTTCCACCCTCCTTCTTCTGTTTCTGTGGCTTGGAGGACAGCCACCTTCACCTCGCTTCCAACAAGGACAGCTGCCGCTTCCCAAGCCACTTCTATATCCGGTGGAATTACTTCTACCCTCACCTTGTAAGTCTTTCTTCCAAGATACGTGGACAGAAGCGCTACTTCCTCCTCCTCGCTTCTTCCACTGTCCTAAACTGGACAACCACCGTTCTGTATTTACTTCCTCTTGTTATATACGCAATTTGGCTCGATTGTTCCCTCAGTGCCTTTTCCATTTTTCCGTTTCCACCTGTTCAAACCTCTTATTCACCACGGAGTGTACTTTGTAGGTGATGGTATTCTTTTCCATATTTACCATAACCCTTTTCGGGAGTAATAACTTTACGTCACTGCCCACCTTCTGTGTCATCTTACACAGCTCGTCAAAAATCAACACAGCGAATAAACCGACGCATGCGCGTAAGCGAGCTACTTTATTTCATCAAATTTGCCATGACAGCATTACAAAGAGTAGCTTGCGAGATGGACAGAAACATTAATGAGATGAATGATGAAAAAAGAAGTTGAATTCAAATGATATTGATGGGAGAAGATAAAAAAACGCCCGCTGATTTTTTGCTTCTCTAAAACATTATTCTCTTTTTTAAAAAACAAAATGAGGTATTAAACCTCTTTAGCTTATTACAATTTTTTTTTGTCTTTAAAAAGAACACGCAAAAATGAGGCAATAAACCTCTTACCCAGACAGAGACACCAAGTCTCTTCAATCATCCCCTATCAATTCTCTTGCCGCCTGCAGGCAATCCCTCTGCCGCAAGTCGGGGCACCAAAAGATACAATTGTAATCTTCCTTCGAACAGGACTCCAATATTCGAAGGAATTCTCTTTCTTTCACCACCAGTGGCGCCACCTGCGACGGCCAATGCTGATGATCAGTACAGTCTGAGTCCATCAGGTCCTTACCATCAAGACAACTCTCAACAAAGTTGTCAACAACCCCTCCCCTAAGATAGAATACCACATATTCTTTTATTCACTGGAAGGGGCCACAGCTTCCTCTGTCCGTGGCACGATTCCCACCGAAGAGGCCTCGGGACAAGCCGGCAGTACACTGCACACCTCCGGCACTATCCCATTGGTTTTTTCCTTTCTTTTTTATCTTTGATGCGGGAGGGGTTGGCTCCTTCGCCATAACCGCAGGAACCTCGCCTCCTCTCGCTACTTAATACACAGACACTCCTGCGGCTATTTTTTTTTGTGGTGGTGGTGGGGTTCTCTTTTTTCAGCTGATTTCTTGAATTGCTCCAATAAATTTCATCAGTATTCTGCGGGGGAACAAATCGCTGTATCCAACTCCTAATACACAATTTGTTAAATGAAAATTAACGACATCATTTCGCTTTCTATTCGATTTCCCGTCGTTGTCTTGTAACAGAAATAAACAAATATCTTAATCTTTAATATGTTAACTTTGCTAATTTGCATTATTTACATTATTTACATTTGACAGATATTTGTCCTCACCTTGTTTGATTTTTAACACAACGTTTCAGCTGATATACCCTCCAGCCTTCATCAGGTGTCTTGGGGAAATTTTGAACCTGGGTTCCCCAAGACACCTGATGAAAGCTGGAGGGTATATCAGCCGAAACGTTGTGTTAACATCGAAAAATACCTTAGGAATGAGAACCCAGCTTCAAAATTTCCGCATAACACCTGATGAGAGTATGTCAGCCAAAACGTTGTGTTAACAACAGATAAGATGAGGACAAATATCCGTCAAATGTAAATAACGTAAATAATGTAGATAATTCCTCATCTCTTAAATATAGAACTGTATTTGTTAATTTATTTACTCAAATATTGTTTCTGTTTATCTACTTTTCAGGGCAACACTTTGTAATGTAACTGAACACAGCACAGTTACGAGAAATGCTTCCTGCGACTCCAATTCGTTTCTTCTGGTCCATGGTTACAAGCTCGTCACCAGTTATGGTGGTGACTGTTTATACCGAAAGTAAGTTGAATTCTATTTTTTTAAAATTCTTAGTCTTTTATTTGCTTCAGTCATATCACTGCAGCCATGCTGGGGCAGCGCGCCTTTTAGTCGAACAAATCGATCCCAGAACATACTCTTTGTAAGCCTAGTACTTATTCTATCGGTCTCTTTTGCCGAACCGCTATGCCACGAGTATGTAAGCACATCAACATCGGTTGTCAAATGATGGTGGGAGTGACAAACACACACACACACACATATATATATTGAGACGCTAATTTTTTTTCTTTTCCTAGAGAGTCAAGAACACCATTGTTAAAAAAAAACAAATAACATTGCCTGCGTATAGCGGTATTTCGTGCTCGGATCTTTTCACTTTGACCGGCAGATTTTTTTAATAATTTCTTTGTAACTAAACACTTTTAAACTTCGTATACTAGTAGAATGTGTTACATAAAACATCTTTTTCTCTTGGCTTTGTTGAGAAAATTTTGTAGTTTATAAGCTATTTCTTGTTATATTTCTTGCATTTCGGCAATTTCACCCAATCAATGACGTCTATTGAGGTGAATACAATTTCTGCGGTTGTTTGTCAACAGCAATTTCTTGCGGTATCATATCAATTTGTCACTGTTATTTATGACATATTTCATATCAGTTACGTTGGTATGGATAAAAGATTATCGTTATTAAACTTTTATTAATAAACACATATTCTAAGTTCACAACATATGCAGTTTTAATTTTCCTCTCTGTTGCACAGATACACACATTACATATTATATATTCGTTTAAGAAACAGATTGGGTTTATTTACATTTCTGAAGAAAAAAGATACGGATCTTATCACTCTGACCAGCAGATTTTTAAAATAAATTCTTTGTAACTAAACACTTTTAAACTTCGTACACTGATAGAATGTGTTACATAAAACATAATAAATTCAATTTGAAATTTAGAGTCGAAATTTAGATTTCTTCTAGAAACTGTATATAATATTAAATTGTTATTTTTTTCCCCTCACAGAGAAATCGTAGAAACAAGTCAGACGTGTTGCGATGGTTGGACAGGACAATATTGCAACATACGTAAGTGGGAATATTTATTCTTGAGATAGTTTCTGTAGGTATATAGAAATTAGTGCTTAAAATTATATGTAGATGTCTGCAAACGCTCGAATTTAAGCCTTTATTGAATTCATAATGTTATTACAAATTTTATATATATATACAAACATTTATTTATTTTAAATATTTTAATTAATTATATCTTATTTTTTATTTTTTATTTAAACAAGAATATATTTGTTAAGATATTTCGTATTTTCTAAGATTATTTACGCATATTTATCAATTTATCTAATTAATTATTTTATTGTTTTTATCTTTAGCCTGAAGAGTGACAATATTTATATTGAAGTGATTTTACTACTATTATCATTACTATTATCATTTCTTAAATATAGCCACGAAACACGTGTCGTTATTATACTAGTATAATTTAAGCCTCTATCGAATTCATATGTGAAAAAAGGAAAGCATTCCAACCAATAATGCGCTATGAAATTATAAGTTATGTTGCCACGCAAAAGAGTTGTTATTACAGAAGCCTGATGTATTTTGATTTTAGTTTGTTGTGGGGTTGCTCGTGTCGACCTGGTTAATGGTGATACATTTTAAACGTCTGAGTCGCCGTGGATGACCATGTTGTAGTGTACGTCTGGAATATTGCTGCTGTTGTTGGCTGTGTGAATAAGGAATGATGCCAACCCACGAACATTTAACTTTAATATTTATTGCCGGACACGATATTTGGTGTTGGCTATTTGCAATGACAATTAATCATAACTGCAGACTGGAAGGAGAGAAAAACCACATCGTGTCCGTAAAAACTACTTCTGGGACATTGTGGGTCTGTCTGAGAACCCGAATTCGCCTATTCGAAGTTCGAAATTGTCCACGTGAATGCCGAAGGCTGCCTGCCTGGCAAGAGATGAGTCAGTCAGCTGCCCTCAAAACTCTGCGACGAGTAAGGCGCCAAACTGTTTTTATAAGGTGGAAAAGGGTTACATTTTAGAACATCCCAGAGGCCATACCAGGCTACAGCATCAGGCTAACTTGTCGATTCATAAATCAATCACGTGAAGCTGTGGTGGCTCGCTCGTGATGTCTAGTCGAGTATCCAGCGGTTAGGGTTCGAATGACCGGTACAAGTTCATACCACCAATTTCAAAGCTCACTCCCGTGTTTTTTTTTTACATTGGTTTCTTTATAAGCAAATCAATGTATTCGAGCTTTTCAATATATTTTTACACAGATTTGTACATGCGTGCCTTTTCTTTATGCGCACGCAATTTGTTTGTGTACATGCGTTGAGTTTAATGGATTGTTGAGGTGTTTGTAGTAAAGCTCACAGAGAACTGAGTCTGCGATCCATTTTCGATTACTAGTTGTAATTGTGTTACTCGCTCCACTGATAATCTAATAAAAGACACGAACACCACAATTACTACTACTCAACTACATTGGAGTTAGTAAGGTTGTGAAATTTCTGTTGAATACTTCTGGTCACGAAGAGTCGACCATGTCTTCGTTGCATTCATGCATGCCATGAGTTAACGTTCACTACTTAATTTGTTTCCCATAAACGTATTCTGTAAAGTGCACTGTAACCTGTTTTTGTTTCCAGCAATTTGTACGATAGCATGCAAAAATGAAGGTACTTGTGTTCAACCAAATAAATGCCAATGTATGGAGAAGTATAAAGGTTTATACTGCGAATTCAACATGGCAGGTATGTATATGTGTTTATATTCGATACCTTCCCTAATCCTCCATTTTACTTTGTTCGCTTTCAAATCGGAAGGTTATTTGTTAGACGTCTATCATTTCTGACGTTCTATATCTTATTTAAATCCTATATTTCTAAAACGGTGGTTCCCAACCTTTTCGCTGTAGTTTCCAACCCTGTTATTTAACTGAGTTTTCCCACGGACCTCTTTTAATATGTTTATATGAAATTTTGAATTTTGCTCACGGACCCCAGTACTACCTTTTGCGTACCACCAGGGGTCCGCAGAACGCAAGTTGCGAACCACTGTTCTAAAACTTCAAAACACGATAATATATATGCAGAATAGAATTTTTTTAGGTAAGCTATAAAATACTAAATACATAAATTGCTAACCTCGTATATTGAGTAGGCATATCGCGTATGATTATCTGACAACAGACAGGTGACGTCAGTAATTACTCAGGGTAATCAGTTGATGACGTCTATGTAGTAAAACACACAAAAAATAAGCGAAGCACAGGCGCGCGTCTGAGATGAAGACAGATTTATTTCTGCTTTTATAACACATAAAGAAAACGTTGTTGTAGGAGTGTACGCAGCACGTGTACTACAGCAGTATTACGCGAAGCTTAAATACTGAGAAAGGCAGCGGCGAATTACGCCTACATATTTTACAAAAATTCAAATATTTTGCATTTTATGCATAGTAATCAGAGTAACTTCATAATTTTAATGAATTAGGTGCATATTTTGCCATAAAAGGAAAATTTTGCTATCGATCTATTTTATTCAAGGTAGGCACTACCTACCTTGCCTACCTAGGCGGCACGTTCCTGTTTGACAAACTGGACTAAATACTTTGCGGTATTTCGTCCGTCTTTATGTTCTGAGTTCAAAATTTGGACGAGGCTGACTTTGGTTTTTATCTTTTGAAATCGATAAAGTACTCTTTGAACACTGGGGTCGATTTAATCGATTAGCCCCCTCCTCCAAATGTCTAGACCCAGTATTTCTTTTTATCACAAGTTTTATTGGAACACCTGGAGTTTTGTATGCGTAGCAGGCTTACTACCTGCAGCCTACGGTACTATGCTATCGTTTATTTTTTCCAGCTATCCAATACTTTCCTGGTTATTCTGGCCATGCCAAAGGGGCAAACCTTTTATAACAATTCTACTGGGCTCTCTATTCCAATTTCCTTTATAGTCCCCTTGATGCCTTCTGACACTGTTCCCAACAATATTTGACACTATCTTCACCTACTTCATTTTCCATAGCCAGGCTATTTCATTCTCAAGAGGGTTGCATTTATTATTATTGTTATTATTATTATTATTATTGTTGTTGTTTTCCCTTCTTCAAATTTTCTTCCATTTCTCGTCGAGTGTTTTCCGTACACCTAGGGTAGAGAAGCTCATTGTATGCATTCCCAGATTTCACACGCAATTTCACAGGTAAAATGTGTATTTAAAAAAAATAATAAAATAAATAAATAAATTCAAGAATGAATGTTGTTTTCACAGCGATAGTGCTCTTCTCAGTTCATGAGTCGTTCCAGTTAACACGATTTTTTTGCACTTCCTGTAGGGATGGTAAGCCTAGTATCATTTTCAAACATGGCCAATGAGGTAAATCCGAGGCGTGGTTATTGCTAGTTGAAAATTATTATTATTATTGAGTGAGAGAGCTTTGCATGCCATCAAAGTGACACTGAGGTAAAATATACGAAGCCCAGTATACCCATCATGACTACCCATCTGATAAGGGTACACCAGGCACATGCATCACAATCATATGTGCGCGACATGGCGATCTCATATCAAGATAAACAATGCATGACCTGGCAGGTGGGGCCCTGTTAGAATTTTCTAATGTAATCCATGCATCTGCAGCAAGACACCTATCTCTGTCCCTCTAATAAGTGGCAGACTGGGTCTAAAAATATTCGTTGCCAGGAGACTAAAGAGGACCACCGCCAACTACAAGATGGCCCACCTGCAACTAAAAGGGGGCCCAACCAAAACCTCAATGCTATCTTTTTTTCTTTCTTTTTTTGTTAAAAGTATTCTTTTCAACTGCCTACAAAGGCTGAAATAATGCATTCTTCCAGGAGTGAATTAAAAAATTCTCAAACTTGAGGAGATGGGCCCCTTAGATACATCAGGCAAACTGGCAACCTGGCCAGTCTGCCACTGCCTTTAATCTCTCAAATGGCACCAACCCACCCCATCCAATACTTCACTCCCAGTTGAGTGTTCTTTGCCCTTTTTTACACTTATTTTTTGTCTTTTAGCAAGGTACTTAGTGTGAGAAAGTCACTGATACTGGTGCCTCATAAAAAAAGTACTTAGATCAGTCTGCAAATTGGCTGGCATTGTGAAAAGCACCCAGTTGTGGATACCATGCTAAACAGACAATGGAGCCAGGTACAGCCCTCAGCTTTGCCAGCTCCTTTCAGACAATCCAACTCTGCCATCATAGAAAACAGATGTTAAATTATGATGGCCACAACGACGACGGCGATGATTATATTAATGGTGTAAAGCAGACAATAACTCATTTTCTACTACTTTGAGAGTGGAGGCGCAATGGCCCAGTGGTTAGGGCAGCGGACTCGCGGTCGTAGGATCGCGGACTCGCGGTCGTAGGATCGCGGTTTCGATTCCCAGACCGGGCATTGTGAGTGTTTATTGAACGAAAACACCTAAAGCTCCACGAGGCTCCGGCAGGGGATGGTGGTGATCCCTGCTGTACTCTTTCACCACAACTTTCTCTCACTCTTACTTCCTGTTTCTGTTGTACCTTGTATTTCAAAGGGCCGGCCTTGTCACTCTCTGTGTCACGCTGAATATCCCCGAGAACTACGTTAAGGGTACACGTGTCTGTGGAGTGCTCAGCCACTTACACGTTAATTTCACGAACAGGCTGTTCCGTTGATCGGATCAACTGGAACCCTCGTCGTCGTAACCGATGGAGTGCTTCTACTACTTTGAGAAACAAATTAACAAACCTGCACACCAAACTGTTAATCTGTTAATCGTCAATTAATGAAGTTAACATTTTCGTTTACTATTTAACTTTTAAGTTAACTTTTTGAAATCATTATTGGATCAATTAATTAACTTCCATTACATTTAACTCCCGTTAACTCAAGTCAACTTGAGTTAGCTTCCATTTACTTTAATGGAATTGAAGTTAACGGTTTTTATTGTTTTGGCACTTTTTAATGTTGCTTTTGGGTGGTTTTAGAGCAAAAACAGATGTTTTTTCTTAAATTTTTTCCTTTAATAAAAATTAATGTTAACAGTTTATCGGTAACTTCCATAACATTTTAAAAGAATTAACTGATTCACAGTTATCGAAGTTGACTTTTTGGTTAACAGATTAACAGTTAATAAAGTTAACTTTTTGGTTAATGGTACCCACCTTTGCAAATTACTACATAATTGTATCACAATAAATATATTTTCAAAAATAGAAATATTATTATTTCTAAATCTCTCTAAAGGAGACTATGGCAGCAGGACTGAGTATAAATAGTTATTGGCAAGCTAACATGGCAGTGCAGAAAAAAGGGACAAACGCTGCCGTTGATTAGTTTCAAGAGGCCATCGCCTCTAGCTTAGCTATGTGACACACAAAATTGTGTTCAGTACAATATCTTTATATATAAAAGTGAGGTTGTGTGCTGTCTGTCTCCTACGATTTAGATTCCTAACTACTCCCACATTTTGCGGTGCAGTTTAACCAAAACCGGGTATCTTATAGTCGTGATTCATATCGAGCCCTTCTGGGTATTAGCGCGTCTACGATGAGTCTACCATTTAAAAAAAAAATTACCATCAATTTTTCCCATTTTTAATGCATCTTTGGCATATATAAGGGAAGTAACTCTCTAAAAATTTAATATTAAATCTCAGAACGTAAAAAGCTACATATTAAATCTCAGAACGTAAAAAGCTACAGTAACACCCCCGCCCCTTTGTGGTTAGCCATATTGACATGGCTATTATTATACTTTACATCTCTAAAAATGCTTATATAGTTATTTCCCTTACAAACCCGAGCAATGTCGGGCGATACTGCTAGTATATTATAAAATATATAACAAAATATATTTTCGTTTCTAACATGCAAAAAAATATTTTTATGATTTGGGAAACAGCAATGGTTAAATGCAACAATTAAAGGTTTCTATATCATTCTTTATTTCTAGCTCACAGTTAAAATTCATGACAAACATTCATTAACACACAAGGTGTTTGCATTCTACTAATATTCAATTTGTTTTTGTGTATTTTCTCACCTACAGGTGTGACTGATGACTTGAAGTTTTGTTTTGATACAAATCTATGCAATGAAACCGCCCTAGAAGCGCATTCCGGTAACTTGACAAGCATACAAGATTGTTGTGGTGAGAGAGATACCGGTTCTTGGGGTGTAGCCTCAGCGGAATGCACTACCTGCAACTTTCAGAAGAGCAGTACGTAAATCTGTCATAACTTATAACATGTGAATTTTCAGGTCTTATGCTTATACTAGAAGGAATTATAATTTTATCTGTCGTTACGTTCTGAGTTCAAATTCTACCGAGGTCGACTTTGCCTTTCATCATTTCGGGGTTGATTAAATAAGTACCAGTTAATCACTGGGGTCGATGTAATCGACTTAATCTCCTCTACATTTAGTCCCAGTGATCAATAAAGAAATACAAATTACTATTATAATTATGATTATTATTAGCATTATTATTACTATTATTATTAAAACAGTGAGCTGGCAGAATCATTAGCACGCTGGACGGAATGCTAAGCTACACTCTGAGTTCAAATTCCTCCGAGGTCAACTTTACCTTTCATCGTTTCAGGGTCAAAACACTGGGGTTAATGTAATCAACTTAATCCCATCCCACCCCCATGCAACATTGTGGCAAAAACTTGAATCTATTATTATTATTATTATTATTGAGTGAGAGAGCAGTGCATGCCATCAAAGTGACACTGGGGTAAAATATACGAAGCCCAGTATACCCATCATGACAACCCGTTTCATAAGGGTACACCAGGCACATGCATCACAACCATATGTGCGCGACATGGTGATCTTATATCAAGATAAACAGTGCGTGACCTTGCAGGAGGGGGCCCAGCTAGAATTTTCTTCTGGTCGAGTAGCTCACCCCACTCAAAAGGTCCCCGAATAAGGTTTGTTTAAGGATGTTGAGCAAAACACCCATGTTTCCAAAGGTGAATTATTGAAACCCTAAAGAATCCCTCTCAACACATGGCTATGATGCTCCCCCACTACTTCTGCTCGTGATCAGAGATGCACATATTGTCAGCCACGAGAAGGCTTGCTCAACTGGTTAAGGTCAAACAACTGACAAGCAAATCTGTAGTATTGAACAGAATATTTGTTGTAGCCCATCTTTTATATCAAGACAAAACAATGTACGTGATAACACTTCGAATCAGTTAAGATCAGAAGCCATTTATTATTATTATTAAAGTGGCGAGCTGGAAGAACCGTTAGCACACTGGATGAAATGCTTAGCGGTATTTTGCCCGTTGCTACATTCTGAGTTCAGATTCCAAGATCAACTTTGCCTTCCATCCTTTCGGGGTTGATAAATTAAATACCAGTGAAACACTGGGGCCGAATTAATCGACTTAATCCCACTACCACCACCACCACCACCAAGCAAAATTGTGGCAAAAATTTGAAATTATTATCATCGAGGCAGTGAGCTGGTCGAATCGTTAAAACGCTGGGCAAAATGCTTAGCGGTGTTTCGTTTGCCGCTACGTTCTGAGTTCAAATTCCGCCAAGGTCAACTTTGCCTTTCATCCTTTCGGGGTCGATAAATTAAGTACCAGTTACGCACCGGGGTCGATTTAATCGACTTAATCCATCTGTCTGTCCTTGTTTGTCTCCTCTGTGTTTAGCCCCTTGTGGGTAGTAAAGAAATAGGTATATTTTGCCTTTCATCCTTTCGGGGTCGATTAAATTAGTACCAGTTATGCACTGGGGTTGATGTAATCGACTTAATCCTTCCCCCAAATGTGAGGCCTTGTGCTTCCAGTAGAGATTAATAGTAGTAGTAGTAGTAGTAGTAGTAGTAGTAGTAGTAGTAGTAGTAGTAGTAGTAAGGTGGCAAGCGTACAAAATCGTTAGTACACCGGCCAAAATTCTTAGTGACATTTCATTCAATCCTTATGTTCTAAGTTCAAATTCCGCCAAGGTTAACTTTGCCTTACATTTTTCGAGGTCGATGAAATATGTACCAGTTATGCTCTGGAGTCGACTTATACTTTGTCCCCCAAAATTTCAAGCCTTGTGCCTATAGTAGAAAGGATTAATATTCGTGATGACACATGGCTTAGTGGTTAGGGTGTGGCATTCACGATCGCGAGATCTTGGTTTCAGTTCCTAGATCAGGTGGTCTGCAGTGTTCTTGAACAAACTGCTTCATCTCGTGTTGCTCTGTGATCAAATTGACACCTAACGTGTGATACAGTGTGCACCTGTTCTTGACTTGACTTGAGACAGCATTCACCCAGGGTGGGTTGAGCTGGCTTCATTCATCCTCGCAGCTGCATCTCTCACAAACGCCGACCAGACCTGGCGATTTGAGGCTAACGACCGCGTGATCTCCAACCACTCCTTATTCCAGTGGCAAATGCTATAGATATGGGGGCCTAGGCTGTGTTCCAGATAAGCCTTGACAGTCATCAGCCAGGTTTTTCGTTGTCCACCACATCGCTTTCGCCAACCCCGAAGATTGGCACACCTGTTCAGGCAACGTCGATTTGATCGAGAGAGTGAGGTAACACACAGCATGAACAATTTGATCGCAAGAGACAAATAATTTGCGCAGGTCATTTTGCAAAAGTTGAATGCTCATACATCGTCTTCAACGGAAGAGGTCATCATTATTATTAAGTGGGTGAGCTGACAGGATTGTTAGTATGTCAGACAAAAATACTGAATGACATTTCGTCCATCATTAAGTTTAAAGCTCAAATTCTGCTGACTTCGACTTTGCCTTTCATCTTTTTAGGAGTCAATAAAACAAGTACCACCAATTGGGGTCAATGTAAACGACTTGCCCCATCTCCTAAAATTACTGGCCTTGTGTCAAAATTTGGAGCCAATATTAAGGGGTGCATACACACACACACACACACGTGCACACACACAATTTTATATATAGGACCAGTATGATAAAATCTTCATCCCTAAACTTTAATGATTTAACCCTTTCTTTACCAACCCAGCTGAAAAGGTTCTGGTTCTTTAGAATAAACGTCTTTTTTTTACATAAGTTTTCAATTCAAATCTGCCATCAAGTCTTATTTCACAATTTATGTTCCTAACACTATCTTAATGATAACCAAGTTATTTTTCCTAAATTCTTTGTTGTATTAAATAAACATATTACTTTGCTACAGGTCCAGAGGCAAGAGATGAACTTGGAGATCAAAGCTGCCGTTTCAAAGACACTCGCATGTTTAAGACCTTTGATGGAAAGATGTTTGGAATTCCTTACAGTAAAGCTACTATTAAACTTGTAGAATACAGCAGCTTGTGGTCGGTGGTACTAAAACTTGAGAACTGTAACAGTGCACTTCAGTGTAAAAAGGTAAGCTACATGCGTTTGTATTTGGTTTACATAGTTTCATATGTGAATTCATGTGTAGAAATACGCATATAGATAGGCATAAGACTACTTCTCAGATAGACTCCAAGCAGACGTAGAAGTATGAGGGCAAGCCATTGATGAGGTTGCAAATAGTGACAAAAGGAGTGTGACAGAGAAAACTAACTGATTCATTGTTCAATAAGCACATTAAACAAACAATCAAACAGTTAGTAAAATGAAGTGCTATTGAACCAGTGCATGTATTCATTTTAATTTTTATTGTCATAATGACCCTCCCTAGACATAACAAGATAAGTTTACATGTTTTTGTCTTTGTGAGAGTGTTCAGAACTGTTACCCCTTGGGGAGGTATTGTACAAAAGAGTATATTGCGGATGGAACTGAGTCTTAAAATCAAGTTTACAAATTTTCTGTGCCTACAGTTAGACATAGGGATACTTGAGAAGGTTATGCCATACAATAAATGCAAGTACAACACAAAACAAAAATATTTGCCTGGTGCAGCCTCCATGGCTTCCAGACCCCGGTCGAACCGTCCAACCCATGCTAGCATGGAAAAGGAACATTAAACGATGATGATGATGATGATCAATTTTGTCCTTTTTCAAATTCCAGATGTATTAGATTAGCTAATGCAATGATATTCCTTGTGCTTCTGTTATGTGAAATGACTCTTAGAAACACTTGCAATGAACGTCAAGCATTTCTTTATGATAACCATTTACAGATATTGCAATGCCTGTTACCAGTCCAAATATGCTTGATGTACGTTCAAACTGGGAAAGAAGCTACTTGCTGTGTTTTTTTTTCACGGTGAATATATCTCGCTTATTGACAAACGGTGTATATACACCTAGATCAGCTCACAGCACCACCTATCCAGACTGTGAGATGCTTGCATTTCAGAGTAGTTATCTCCTCATCGTTCACAGATACTAAGCAGATGACACTATGAGCTGAATTAAGTGATTACCTCTCTTGTGCTTTTCCAATCACCATACAAGGACTGGCAGCTCATTTACAGTATTTTGCTTCTATAAATTTGTACTCCATGCGACTTTTGTATGTGTGCGTGCATGAGAATAGGCCTGGGTATATGTACAGTTGCAGCCAAAATGTTCAGAACGGCATTGTTTTCGTCAGAAATGTAGATATAAGTTTTTATCAAAGTTGTTTTATACTCTATAATTTTCTGGAATTTGAAAAAGGACATGGGTTTTACAGTAAATCACTAAATCATCCATAACTTTTGTATTATCCTCTCAAATTATACCAAAATCTCAGGCAATAACAAATCATATCGTATTTATTGTCTGTGAAAATTATAGAATATAAAACAACTTTGATAAAAAATTATACCAACTTTTCTGACGAAAACAATGCCGTTCTGAACATTTTGGCCGCAACTGTACATTAAATGACAATGATTTCAATGTGGTATTTGCACAGCTGCCCAGTGATTCGGTTTCAAATCTGCTTCACCTAATTATTCACATTGTTTTGAATTAATCGTGCATTATTTCATAGCTCTGAGATTCCTACAATGTGGTTGTATATTTATAGAATGACATTGTAGGGGAGGTGTGAGAGGTCAGTTCTGGCCAGTTTGAACATAAAACGAAATATTTAGGCCAGATACAGTCAGTTTAAGAGTTAAATGATATACTCTTTTACTCTTTTACTCTTTTACTCGACCCCAGGACTTATTCTTTTGTAAGCCCAGTACTTATTCTATCGGTCTCTTTTGCCGAACCGCTAAGTAACGGGGACATAAACACACCAGCATCGGTTGTCAAGCAATGCAAGTGGGACAAACACAGACACACAAACACACACATGCATAGATATATATATATATACATATATACGACAGGCTTCTTTTCAGTTTCCGTCTACCAAATCCATTCACAAGGCTTTGGTTGGCCCGAGGCTATAGTAGAAGACACTTGCCCAAGGTGCCATGCAGTGGGGCTGAACCCGGAACCATGTGTTTGGTAAACAAGCTACTTACCACACAGCCACTCCTGCGCCTATATATTCCTTAAGTATTTTTATTTTCTAAACATTCTGTCATTCATTGAAAATCTATCATTTCTGTATAATCCTTCACAAGTGTTTGTGCTGTAAGCCATTCAGTAATTCATTCTTAATATTTTAACAGAAACTAGAAATCAGAGTTGATGGCAAAACAATTTCGACCAATGGTACCCATGTAATGGTTGATGGAAGCCTTGTGGAACCAGGCAAATTCAAAGATGGTATGTATAGAAATAATTTCGCAAATCTTCTATTCTCCATTCTTCTTCCCTTACATTTTTTCTCTTTTTGTGGTTTTTTTTTTTTAATATTAACATTATATTTTCCCCTATCTATCTCTTAAAGTATATGCTTACACACATATTTATATACTGGCACACACCTTCACACACACACAGACATATACACAGATACACATACATGCATGCATACACACACACACATGATAAAAAGTCATTGAACGCTACTGCTGTCCAGATTAAATTTTATGCCTATTTACAATGTATCTATGTTCGTGTGTATTTATGAATGTTAGTAAATATGTATGTGTGCATGTATATGTGTATGAACGTATGCATATGTGGGAAGTATGTATGTATAGAAATGAGTATCAAGTTAGGCAAATCAATTCACATATAATAATACATATATACATATAGGCGTAGGAGTGGCTGTGTGGTAAGTAGCTTCCTTACGAACCACATGGTTCCAGGTTCAGTCCCACTGCGTGGCACCTTGGGCAAGTGTCTTCTACTATAGCCCCAGGCCAACCAAAGCCTTTGAGTGGATTTGGTAGACAGAAACTGAAAGAAGCCAGTCGTATATATGTATATATATATATATAATATATATATATATATATGTGTGTGTGTATGTGTGTGTGTGTATGTGTGTGTGTGTATATGTTTGTGTGTCTGTGTTTGTCCCCCCAACACCGCTTGACAACCAATGCTGGTGTATTTGTCCTCGTAACTTAGCGGTTCGGCAAAAGAGACCAATAGAATAAGTACTAGGCTTACAAAGAATAAGTCCTAGGGTCAATTTGCTCGACTAAAAGCGGTGCTCCAGCATGGCCACAGTCAAATGATTGAAACAAGTAAAAGAGTATATTTAACCATAGACCCAATATGCACAATTTTTTTAAAATATGTTTAATACATCAAACATATTAAAACTATATATATATAAAAAACCATAGACCTCATGTGCATTAATTTTTTAAAATATGCTAAATACATCTAACATATTAAATATATATAGGTGTATAAATGTTTAATATTTTTTCAATATGTTTGATATATTTAGTATATTTTAAAAACCTTATGCATATTGGGTAAATGGTTTAAGTACCTTGAGAGAAAAGTTGGACCTAAGAAGCATCAGATGTAGTGAGCAAGAGAGACAACTGCGCTGGTATGGTCATGTGGTGAGAATGGATGAGGATAGCTGTGTGAAAAAGTGCCACATCCTAACGGTTGAGGGAACTTGTAGAAAAGGTAGACCTACAAAGAAGTGGTGAAGCTCAACCTTCAAACATTAGGCCTCACTAAGGCAATGACTAGTGACCAAGAATTTTGGAAATATGCTGTGCTTGAGAAGACCGGGCAAGCCAAATGAGACCATAACCTCGTGGCCTATGCCAATGGTGTAACCAGCCCACATATGCATACCTTTCCTTATTGGACACTAAACTCTGCTTGCGAAGACCTGTTGAGGCAAGTGAAATCTAAATCAAATTCGATGACTGGCATCCATGCTAGTGGAGCGCTAAGAGCACCGTCTGAGCATGATTGTTGCCAGAGCAGCTAACTGGCTTCCATGCCAGTGGCACGTTAAAAGCACCATTCAAGCATGATCGTTCCCAGCATCACCTAACTGGCACATGAAAAAATATTCAAGTGGGATTATTGCCAGTGCCGCTAGACTGGCTCCTGTGCAGGTGGCACGTAAAAAAACACCATTTGAACATGGCCATTGCCAGTACTGCCTGACTGGCCCTCGTGCCAGTGGCACGTAAAAGCACTCACTACACTCTTGGAGTGGTTGGTGTTAGGAAGGACATCCAGCTGTAGAAACTCTGCCAGATCAAGATTGAAGCCTGGTGCAGCCATCTGGTTCACCAGTCCTCAGTCAAATTGTCCAACCCATACTAGCATGGAAAGCGGACATTAAACGATGATGATGAGGATGATATGTAAATTGATTTGCCTATTTTGATTCTCGTTTCTAAATTTATCCAATGTCTCAAGTCTGAATATCTTGAGTACTTCTAGGTGCAGTTTATACATTGAAAAATTTTTTTTCCTCTTTTAAATATAATTATATGTATGTCTGTATGTATGTGTGTGCATGTGCCCGTGCTTGTGTGTGTGCATGCATGTTTGTAAATATACATGTCTGTTATATTCTTCATTTCTTGCTTGCAGGTATTTCGTTGAGTACTCACTATGGATACTTAAATCTTGTCGTCAACTCAATTCCTATCAAATTCTTATTGAGCGAAGATCTGATACACATGACACCAACTTCCATTCTCTTCCAGAGCTCTTTATTGAAAGGGTTATGTGGAAATTACGATCATGATCCTAACAGTAAGTATAAACATCCATTTGATACACTGTACTATTTAGACACAAACCATAAGCTTTTCAGTTTTAACCAATATGAAAGTCAGTAAAATTCTCTTAAAAATTGTAAACCATCGTCAGTAATGATCAGGATGATGATGTAAATAGGTGTTTGCCACTCATGCAAATGTAAATAGATATTCGTCTTTTATGATCTTAACTCTAGACATCGAAAATTTGCTACCTATCTTAATCTCTTGTTTCAAATAGCTGCTGATCATGACGGCTTCATTGAAAAAGAGAAAAATAACTCAAAACCTTTGTCAGACCAGAATGTTGACCAAAATTTCTTTCCAGTCTTTGCTAAAGGAAAGTGCTTAGAAGAGTTTTACTGGACAACATGATTCAGCCTTACAAGGCACATGCAAAGACAAGTTAGCCATTGTAGGTTAGAGCAAGTACATCATATCCAGCTCCTCAAGCTATTGTGCTTGTACAATATTCTATGAACACATAGTCACCCTCAGTATCACTGACAGCCAAACATTTCCTGGGACTTGTTCATAATGCTTAACCTGAAAAGCATCCAGATAATTATCTGAATGTTCTTCAATGTACAACTTAACATTCAAGGTTTTCACATCTAATACACCCTCTCTCCTATTAACAATCCATAGTATGTGAGGGTCATTTTACCAAGACTTGCACAAATTACTTTATTGGGTGTTGAGAGCACCTGACAAAAATTAGATTCCAAACTCCGATTCTCTATCTACATTTAGTGTCTTTGTACTTAAGACGGGTTATTAATTATTAGTTTTAATTATAGATGCGCATGTGTGTGTGTGTGTGTGTGCAAGATGGGTTATTAATTGTTAGTTTTAATTATAGATGTGCGTGTGTGTGTGTGTGCATATATATATATATATATATATACACACACACGCGCGCATCTATAATTAAAACTAATAATTAATAACCCGTCTTAAGTAAAAAGACACCAAATAACCAGTTATAACTAAATGAGCAACTCAATGTGTGGCAGACAATTAATGGAAACCATACTTTATATCTTTAACCATATGCTTCCTGAATCTTACTGAGTCTTACACTTTGAATTATAAAATAAAGTAAAAATTAATATTTAATAGAGAATAATATTTGCAGGCTGGAGTAAAGAAACAATGATAGCAATAAGTTTCTTATTTTTAAGGCGGCAAGCTGGCAGAAACGTTAGCGCGCCGGGTGAAATGCTTAGCGGTATTTCATCTGCCACTATGTTCCGTGTTCAAATTCCACTGAGGTCAGCTTTGCCTTTCATTCTTTTGGGGTCGATAGATTAAATACCATTTCAGTACTGGGGTCGATCTAATTGACTGCCCTCACTCCCCAAAAACTTTGGGCCCTGTGCCTAGAGTATAAAAGAATAAATTTCTAATTTTATTGCAGATGACTTCCAAAAACGAAGTGGTGTCACACTGACAACAGCAAGAAGTTTCGTTGACCATTATAAAGTCCTCAATGATGCAGTAAGATCTTATTCATTTCTTCTTCAGTTTCCTCAGTGAGACATTTCTAACAAAAACTTTCATTTAGTTGTTTGTATAGCCACAAAGTTTGGGTAGGGCACAATCAATCATATTCGCATTAGTTCTTTATTTTATTGCTCACGGAAAGGTGTAAAGCCAAGTTCACCTTAGAGAGATCTGAACCCAGAACATGTAGAGCTAAAGATATTTTGTCTGATGCTCTCATGGTTCTGCCAATATACCGCTTTGGATATTTAAAATATGTTAAATGAAGATAAGACATTATCATATAAAGAAATCGGTCTTTATTGTATGGTTATATAGAGATTTCCGCTTTTGCTCTTTTGAACTCGAAAGTTAACCAAGCTTAAAGTTGTGATACCTGTGCCAGTGGCACATAAAAAGCACCATCCGAATGTGGCCGTTGCCAGCACCGCCTCGACTGGCTTCTGTGCCGGTAGCACATAAAAAGCACCGTCTGAACGTAGCCGATGCCAGCGCTACCTCGACTGGCTCCAGTGCCGGTGGCACATAAAAAGCACTATCCAAACGTGGCCGTTGCCAGCTCCGCCTTGGCTGGCTTCCGTGCTGGTGGCACGTTAAAAGCTCCAACCAATCGTGGCCGATGCCGGACCCCCCTGGCACCTGTGCAGGTGGCATGTAAAAAGCACCCACTACACTCACGGAGTGGTTGGCGTTAGGAAGGGCATCCAGCTGTAGAAACTCTGCCAGATCAGACTGGAGCCTGGTGCAGCCCCTGGCTTCCCAGACCCTGGTTGAACCGTCCAACCCGTGATAGCGCGGAAAACGGATGTTAAACGATGATGATGATGAAAGCTTGTATGGCAAGAAGTTAGCTTCTTCCAGCCACATGGTTCTGGGTTCACTTCAATTGCATCTTGAGCAAGTGTCTTCTACTAAAACCGCAGGCTGACCAAAGCTTTGTGAGCAGATTTGGTAGAGAGAAGCCGATTACATTATTTCTTCCTCACTGATACCAAGTCTGACTTCAGTTTAGGAAGTTGATGCCTTACAATTCCTTCTGCTATGGAATTCATGCTATTAAAACTTAAGCCTTGGTTTGTATTAATCATATCATGACTCTATTTGCATCAGTCATCTATCTTGAAAATTACTTTGCGCTAAGCATCACCCATCATTATTTAATATTTGGGATCTTTTTTGTTAGGTTGCCAGCATCAATTTTCCGATTGAATTGATTTCATATTCAGTGTAATGGTACTCTTTTATAGGCTAATTAATGATGTGTTAGTAATTTTCACTATAAATCAATAAATAAAGAGTTATTAGTAATTAAAGTTTGAAAATTTTGGTAACTGTTTTTCTCTTTTAAATTAACAGAAACATTTATTTACATGAAAGAAAATTGCCGGAGACATAACACGTGTTGTTTACAAATATTGACAACACGTGCGATTTTCAGGATGTTGACAACAAAATGAGCAGTCACACATAAAATGACAGCTTCCGATTTCTGTTTCCTGATTGGGTGAAAATGATCAAACTTTAAACCTCTATAACTTTTAAAATCATTTTTTTGGAAAAAATGAAATAACTCCAGCAGTTTAGTTTGGGCAAGTGTGTTATCATGCCAAATTAAAACATTTTCGGTAAACTTTAATTTTTGGAGCTACTGGCAACCAGACAGAAAAGATCTCAATCATCATCATCATCATCATCATCATCGTTTAATGTCCACTTTCCATGCTGGCATGGGTTGGACAGATTAAAATCATTCCTGCAGCTGTTGGCATCTCTTTTGGCTTCACCCTCTCATTTCAAATACCACCAGCACTGACTTTGTCTTTCATTCTTTTAAGGTCAATAAAAGAAGTACAAGTTGAGTACTGGAAGTACTTTAAATGACTGACCCCTCTCCCTCTAAATTTGCTGGTTTTCTGCCAAAATTTGAATCCATCATTTAATAATTCTAACCATGACAGGCACTGCACTCCTGGTAAACCAAGTCCATGCAACTGGTTTTAGTAACTGGTTAAAACCATTACAATTCTCTTGTACAAGTTGTAGTGACATCATTCTTCAGTGTGCGTGTGCGGGGCTGGAACCTTCTGGAAAGGCCTAAGGAAGTTCCCTAATGCACATGCGCTAAAAACTGGGAACGAGAATTCTATGGCGTTCGTTGAAGAGAGAAGACATGTTTAATGTGTTATTAGCCTTTGCTCCTGTCCCAGACGCTTGGGATTCGACCGGCTCTGTTGCTGCTGGAGTTGTTGTGAGGTTTATCTTTACAAATGTTTAACTTCAGTCTTGCTGTACCTACACCAAGTGGTTACCAATTTACCAACGTGCCTTCTTTATGTAAATAACGAAATAACATGTCATATTTTTAAGGTTGCTTTCTTGTTCCTGACACCGGTAGTTTTTGGAAACAAAGAAGGAAATTGTGTTGCACCCAAACAGTGCAAAAGACACAACCCGTTCCAGACAGTTCCTTTACAAAGTAAATTCCTCAGGAAAGACCTCAGTGTTACTCTGCATTATTTTCTCTCTCCTGAAATATAGTTTTATTGACTGCGTCAAAAGATAAACAAGGTATAGGCATAGCTGTGGGGTAAGACATTTGCTTTCCAACCACATGGTTTCAGGTTCAGTCCCACTGCATGGCATCTTGGACAAGTGTCTTCTGCTATAGCCTCAGGCTAGCCAAAGCCTTGTGGGTGGATTTGGTAGATGGAAACTGAAACAAACCCTTTGTGTGCATGTGTGTGTATCTTTGTGTCTGTGTTTGTAAAGGAATAAGAATAAAAGTATTTATTTTTTGTAAATTAGGCCTCACAGATTCACTTATATATCTAATATATCATATACATATAATCCATGCCTTTTTCTGCGATATAAAACTGATTCCATCTCTTTCTTTACCCAGTCCACACTACATGAAGTCACTACAACTCAAGACAGTACCTATCCAGAAGCAAATGCGATATGTTATAAAATTGCTTCATTTAGAATTAGTGTGAGTAAAACAAGAACTTTTAAAATACTCTCTTATATTCAAAATATTTCATTGTGATTTCATTTTCCTTCAATATTAAAATTGTGTTAATTATCCAATATGCTCTGTAAATTCATTCTTTCAACCTATGATAATTTCTAAACCATTTTTGACAAATTTTGACATATCACCATAGTTTATCAAATGCTCCACATCTAGTTAATACTTTTGATACCAACCTGGCTGAAACCACCTCTGACTCTGTTGTACAAATGTCTTGTTTTCAAAAATTCTGAATTAAAATCTTCCACCGAATCTTAGTCACAATTTATGTTCCGAACACTAGCTTAAAGATAACTAAGTTATTTTACTAAATTCATTGTTATATTTAAAATTAATTGAAAGAAACACGGAGCATCTCAACAGAAATACGGTAACAAAAGGATTAAGGAGTGCACTGGGTGTTCTAGATGTGGCATTAACACTGGTACTTTGTTTGTGGCACCAAGTAAATTGCAAGACAAAAAGCCCTCAGCTGGGAGATGGAAAAATACTGAAGGAGGTGTCTTTGTGCAGGTTGGGAGATTAACACTTTAGCATTTAACCCTTTTAGTACCAACCTGACTGAAACCGCCTCAGGCTCTTAGTACAAATGTCTTGTTTGCAAAAATTCTGAATTAAAATCTTCCTCCAAACCTTAGTCACAATTTATGTTCCTAACACTAGCTGAATGATAACTAAGTTATTTTACTAATTTCTTTGTTATATTTAAAGTAATTGAAAGAAACACAGAGCATCACAAAATAAATACAGTAACAAAATGGTTAAATATTTTCCACTATTTTTCTCTCCTTATTTAACATTTTCAAAACGTGATGTCTACCTATTTTTAATAATTTTATATTCTTCTCCATCTAATCTCTGATAATCATCTTATTTTCTCAGGCTGAGAGCATTGTTATGCTTAACTACTGTTATGGTGTCGTCCGTGAAAGTGCTTCGGCAAGTGAAGCAATGGAGATAGCTTGCTTAAGTGTAAGAAATTCAGCTTTTGAATACGGAACATTGAATATACCCATTTCGGACTGGAGAAATGATAATAACATTTGCCGTAATTATATTTTCTTCTTTTTTGTTATCTAGAAAATTATCTTGGTAATACCTAGAAGGGAAGAAGGTTTAATGAGAAAGAGAGGGAAGAAATATCAGTTCAGTTCATGCTCACATAGGAAACAAAGCAGAGAGTAACATTATGTGGTGTTAATGATGGATAATTTCTGATTATAAGCAGAAGAAACAACAAATAGGCACAGGAGTGGCTGTGTGGTAAGAAGCTTGCTTCCCAACTACATGGTTCTGGGTTCAGTCCCACTGCATGGCACCTTGAGCAAGTGTCTTCTACTATAGTCTCAGGTCAACCAAAACCTTGTGAGGGGATTCGGTAGATGGAAACTGAAAGAAGCCTGTTGTATTATATATATATGATACAAATAAGAAAATGGAGAAACAAATTTAGTTTGTTCATCAACTTACGGATATTATAATGTTGGATTATTTATTCATTTTACAAATGAGAACATCAAAAGCATACAAAATGTTATATAAATCAATAGATAAGATAATAATACAAATACAGATTTTAAAAGTCACAGTATATTGGATAAATGATATCCCATAGTGGGTTACACCCATAACCCCTATATTACTTTGTGTGTATATATGTATGTATGCATGTGTGTATGTACATATATATATATATCATCATCATCGTTTAACGTCTGCTTTCCATGCTAGCATGGGTTGGACGGTCCATGGCACGTAAAAAGCACCCACTACACTCACGGAGTGGTTGGCGTTAGGAAGGGCATCCAGCTGTAGAAACATTGCCAGATTAGACTGGAGCCTGGTGCAGCCTTCTGGCTTCCCAGAACCCCGGTCGAACCGTCCAACCCATGCTAGCATGGAGAACGGACGTTAAACGACGTTAATATATAAATGAAAGAAGGGCACTCAACACATTTATTGGGAGTTACATGTATAGATCAAAACAGTTTGTGTGTATGTGTACTGTTGGCGATTTTTTTCCTCCGTCTTCCCTTCCTTGGATCTTTCCTTTTCCTATGTTTCTGATGAAGAGCTCTGCTCGAAACGTTAAATCCTTCTTTCTTTCCTTTCCTGAGCATCCAATAACACTATACTTGTTCCACGGTCTCGTGTTGTTGTGTTTTCATGTTTGGATTAACTATATATATATATATATATATATATATATATATATATATATGGAAACTCCGAAGTCTCTCACCTTGTGTAATTCTTCTAGCAAGAACAAGATGACTGTTGTTTTTTTAATATACTTTCCTATGTGTATTGGATACCCTCTCTCTATCTTTTTAAACTCTCCTTCCCCTCCTCTCTCCCTCACACACACCTATTAAAAGGAGATGTTTATGTGTTTAAAGCAAAGGGACAGCAGTGGACCAGCTACTTTCTTCTTGTTTTGACTAATCACCCTATTTAAATAGTGTATCCTATGGAGGATTTTCACTTTCTTTTCCGTATTGATCTGTTTATTTAATGCTCCTTCCTCAATGTTAAGCTCATGTTTTTTTGATTTCTTCCTGCTTATCTCTTTCTGTTGCTTATCTTTTCCGTACTGATTTTCCTTTTGTTAAAACTTGGCCATTTCCTCTTGATAAACATCCGGCACCTGTGTCGGTGGCACATAAAAACACCATCCGAAGACCCGGCAAGACTAGGCACCTGTGTCGGTGGCACATAAAAACACCATCCGAAGACCGGCAAGACTAGTCAGGCCATAATCCGTGGCCCCAACCTGGGACGTAGTCAGTCCACCTGTGCATACCTTCCTTCTTGTGACACTTGTGAAGACCTTTTGAGGCAAGTGAAAGTGAAAATCAAAATAAAATAGATGAACATCAATGGAATTTGTATCTTTATGGTACCAGTGCCGGTGGCACACAAGAAAACCATCCGAACGTGGCTGTAGCCAGTACCGCATCGACTGGCCTCCGTGCTGTGGGCACGTAACAAACACCATCCGATCATGTCCGTTCGCCAGCCTCATCAGGCACCTGTGTCGGTGGCACATAAAAACACCATCTGAAGACCCGGCAAGACTAGTCAGGCCATAACCCGTGGCCTCTACCTGGGACGTAGTCAGTCCGCCTGTGCATACCTTCCTTCTTGTGACACTTGTGAAGACCTGTTGAGGCAAGTGATCAAATCAAAACAATTCAAAATAGATGAACATCAATGGAATTTGTATCTTTGCGGTACCAGGGCCGGTGGCACACAAGATAACCATCCGAACATGGCCGTAGCCAGTACCGCATCGACTGGCCTCTGTGCTGTGGGCTCATAACAAACACCATCCGATCGTGGCCGTTCGCCAGCCTCATCTGGCACCTGTGTCGGTGGCACATAAAAACACCATCTGAAGACCCGGCAAGACTAGTCAGGCCATAACCCGTGGCCTCTACCTGGGACGTAGTCAGTTCACCTGTGCATACCTTCCTTCTTGTGACACTTGTGAAGACCTGTTGAGACAAGTGATCAAATCAAATCAAATCAAATCAAAATAGATGAACATCAATGGAATTTGTATCTTTGTGGTACCAGTGCCGGTGGCACACAAGAAAACCATCCGAACGTGGCCGTAGCCAGTACCGCATCGACTGGCCTCCGTGCTGTGGGCACGTAAGAAACACCATCCGATCGTGGCCGTTCGTCAGCCTCGTCTGGCACCTGTGTCGGTGGCACAAAAAAAACACCATCCGAGCGTGGCCGTTCGCCAGCCTCGTCTGGCACCTGTGTCGGTGGCACATAAAAACACCATCCGAGCGTGGCCGTTCGCCAGCCTCGTCTGGCACCTGTGTCGGTGGCACATAAAATCACCCACTACACTCTCGGAGTGGTTGGCGTTAGGAAGGGCATCCAGCTGTAGAAACACTGCCAGATCTGACTGGCCTGGTGCAGCCTTTGGGCTCCCCAGACCCCAGTTGAACCGTCCAACCCATGCTAGTATGGAAAGCGGACGTTAAATGATGATGATGATGATGATATATAGTTAATCCAAACAAGAAAGCACAAAAAAAACACAACAACGCGAGGATGTGGAACAAATATAGTATTATTGAACGCTAAGGAAAGAAGGAGGGTTTAACGTTTCAAGCGGAGCTCTTCGTCGGAAACATAGGAGAAGGAAAGATCCAGAGAAGGGAAGACAGAGGAGAAAAAATCGCCAACAGTACACATATATATATATGTATATGTATGTATGTATTTGTGAGTCTGTGTTTGTCCCCCCACCATCACTTGACAACCTATGTTGGTATGTTTACATCCTTGTAACTTAGCAGTTTGGCAAAAGAAACCAATAGCAAAAGTATTAGGTTTACAAAGAATAAGTCCTGGGGTCGATTTGTTTGACTAAAGGTGGTGCTCCAGCATGACCGCAGTCAAATGACTGAAACAAGTAAAAGCAAAAAAAAAAAAAATAGTAAATATACATTCAGTCATTCTAGCTTTTTTTTTTTGTTTTGGTTTTGAATTTAAAATGTCGTCATAGCTCTGATATGGCTGAGTGGTAAGCAGTTTGCTTCTCCTCTGCTCATATGTTTCCAACGGGCTTGGGTCTGCATCTGTTAAGGTGTGCACCCCAATCTTACTAATTTGTGAACACTTGCAAAAACCATAGGCACTACTTGTCTGCCTCTGACTATCCTAAAATGATGATGATGATGAGGAGGAGGAGGTGGTTTACCTAACACTCTAAGTTTCCTGACAGTTGACTCGTGAATTATAATACCCTAGTTTGAGACTTCGTAACTCCCATTTCATGAATTCTTTGATATTTAATCCAGCCAAATCCAGCCCAAATATTCTC
Organism: Octopus sinensis; assembly: GCF_006345805.1. Classification (NCBI taxonomy): domain Eukaryota; kingdom Metazoa; phylum Mollusca; class Cephalopoda; order Octopoda; family Octopodidae; genus Octopus; species Octopus sinensis. Next base: position 30,996,244 of record NC_042998.1, read on the forward strand.
TCAGCTTTACATTAAAACTGACCAGATCCAACTTCTCACACCTACCCTACAATATTGTTCTAAAAATATACAAACACACCACTGAAATCTTAAGCCAGAAAATAATGCATGAGTCCGTTGCCAGCCTCGCCTGGCCCCCGTGCCGGTGGCACATAAAAGCACCATCCGTTCGTGGCCATTTGCCAGCTCCGTCTGGCACCTGTGCGGGTGGCACGTAAAAAGCACCCACTACACTCACGGAGTGGTTGGCGTTAGGAAGGACATCCAGCCGTAGAAACACTGCCAGATCAGACTGGGCCTGATGCAGCCTTCTGGCTTCACAGACCCCAGTTGAACCGTCCAACCCATGCTAGCATGGAAAACGGACGCTAAATGATGATGATGATGATTAACTTAAAACAGCACGAATAAAGAAGCATTACATTTGAGAAAGGAATCGAAAAGCTAAAAGGGTTAATACAATAAAGATAACAAATACCATCCATGAATTTCCTGTGGCATCGCAGAGAAAATATTCTCCAGACTCCAAAGAAAATATTGAAACTGACCATGTCAAAAGAAGCCATAATATAAATTGATTTTCTCAGTTCCAAGCTGAGACAACACTTTATGTAAATTTCATTTATTGTTCTTATCAAAAAGTCATCAGAATATTCCGAGCATGAACATTTAAAAACGGTACCAACTTTAGAATGATATTTGGGGACTTATATCAAAATAAATAATAATTAATGTGTCTTACGAATGCAAGGTTTCAAATCCCTGGTACTGGAATTGGTAGACTTAATAATTTAAGTACTTGGTTATTTTGCTCAATGAAAATCTTTTAGAGAAAATAAAATAATTGTAAATTTTGAATTTATTTATTAGCAACTGATTGTCCTGGAGGAATGGTATACAGTGACTGTGGACCTGCTTGCCCAAACTTTTGTGGCGGTGGTGGTGGAAATGCAGAAGAGAGCTGTGATTTTTCTTGTGTTCCTGGCTGCTATTGCCCTGATGGACAACGCTATGAACAAGGAAAGTGCATAACTGAAGAACAATGTCCATGTGAATATAACGGAAAGAAATACTCGAATGGAACATCCACATATATGGATTGCTATCCCTGGTAATTCTTTTATTCTTTTTTCTTTTATTTGTTTCAGTCATTTGAGTGTGGCCATGCTGGAGCACCGCTTTTAGTCGAGCAAATCGACCCCAGGACTTATTCTTTGAAAGCCTAGTACTTAATCTATCGGTCTCTTTTGCCGAACTACTAAGTTACGGAGATATAAACGCACCAGCATTGGTTGTTAAGCGATGTTGTGGGGACAAACACAGACACACAAACATATACATACACACACACACACACACACATATATATATATATATATATATATACACGATGGGCTTCTTTCAGTTTCCATCTACCACTCTCAAGGCTTTGGTCGGCCCGAGGCTATAGTAGAAGACACTCGCCCAAGGTGCCACACAGTGGGACTGAACCCAGAAGCATGTGGTTCGTAAGCAAGCTACTTACCACACGGCCACTCCTATGCCTATATAATGTTCAATATTCTCTGTTTTCTTTTTTATACTCTGCAATTTTCCCCAAATGCTAATTTTGGTCCTAATTTTAGCATTTTTAAGAATGTGCTGAACTAGTCTCATAAACAATTTATCTAGAGTTCCTTTAAAAGATCTTTTCTAAACCAAAAAATGTAGGTTCATTGTTTACATTGTCGAAATTTTATTTTACTTTACAGCGAATGTGTAAACAGTGTATGGCAATGTGCAACAAAGCAATGTCCTAAAACATGCAGCCTCATTGGGCAAAACACTTTCACTACCTTTGATGCATCAGTTTATACCATGTCACCAGCTGCTTGTGAATATACCCTTGTTCAGGTGAGTAAAAATGTTTCTAAGATATGAATAGCTTGTTTTTCAAAAGGATTTTCAAGTCCTTCACAGTAAAAGATCTTCTGACTAAACAACTCTTTTCTCCTGATTTTCAATGAATGAGCATTACCAATTAGTGTTTGATATTTGAATATTTCAGTTTTAATTTTCATCCATTAAAACCCACATTTACTCATATTTTCAAGTAATTCATCTGTTCATATAACTCTATTTATTAATTAACAAAACCTTTCGAAAAATAATTGTTTTAATACTTTTTACATCTAATTACAAAACACATTTCTAATTACTATAAAAAAATTTTTTCCCTTCTTTTCAGTCTATAAATACAACAAACGATCTAAAGATATCACTCGAATTTGAGAGTTGTTCTTCTCCATTTAATTCTGACATCAACTGTTTTTTCAAACTTAATGTTAAGATGCATCATTATACTATCTCAATCAAACCGACAGGGTATTTCATCAATTCCCTATATCAAAATGACACTGTTTTCTCTGGGAGCCACATTTTTGTGAAAAAAGTAACAAATAACTTCTACTTCCTTGAAAGTGACTATTTCAGTATTTCATATGAAGTAGGCGAAGCAGTCTACATAAAACTGGACCCGAAGTTCAGTGGACAAGTAAGTGAACAAATTTGATTTTTACCAGCTTTCAATTTAAAATAATAAATTAGGATCATTTATTGAATGAATTAATTAATACTGGAGCAGCATCATAATTCTCATTACCATAATTCTGCTCTCCGTGCTGTTGTTAGTTGTCGGAGTACTGCATCCTTCAAAACTTCCATGCTTCCTGAGACTCACCAACACTACACCTGATTTTCTCCCCTCCATACACATGCAAGCATGTATCTGACTCATGCACTGTTCACTTTCCAGACATTTGTACATTACTGCATATGCTTTATATGCACTTTTGACAAGTTGTGGTGCACCTGAGCACTATATACAATAATTTCATTATATATTACATATTATAAGTTGGGTGGGTTGATACAGTCTGAAACAGTTTTTATTTGGAGTCACTGCTTGTTTCAATAACTCAGTCTCATCTTTCTTTCACATTCGTTTTTGACATAGTTTTTTTTTTATGAATGGGTACCCTTTCTAACACCAACTACTTTGCAAGAATGTACTGGGTTAATTTTATCATGGTACAAGCAAACTTCTGACAATAATTAAGCATCTTCTCTATATTACACTGCCTCCTCTGTTTGTTCAAAGAAACATAATGGTGAGGATGAATAGAAGAGAGCTATCAAGGAAAGAACTAAACCAAGAGAGTGATAAAGGGAGTATTAATGGAAGGGAAACAGTGATAAGATTGGAGAGAGAAAGAGAGCAAACACATAAATCAAAAATGAATGAAGGAGGGAGCATTGGATGAGAGATTACTCTTTTACTTGTTTCAGTCATTTGACTGCAGCCATGCTGGAGCACTGCCTTTAGCTGAGCAAATAGATCCCAGGACTTATTCTTTGTAAGTCTAGTACTTATTCTATCGGTTCTTTTGCCAAACCGCTAAGTTACGGGGACATAAACACACCAACATCGGTTGTAAAGCAATGTTGGGGAGACAGACACACAAATATATACACACACATACATATATACATATATACAATGGGCTTCTTTCAGTTTCCATCTGCCACATCCACTCACAAGGCTTTGGTCAGCCCAAGGCTATAGTAGAAGACACTTGCTCAAGGTGCCACGCAGTGGGACTGAACCCGGAACCATGTAGTTTGTAGGCAAGCTACTTACCACAAAGCCACTCCTACGCAATAATGAGTGATGATAAGAGCAAGAAGAAGTGAGGGATAGTAAGAATAAAAAGAAGTCATAATTTGGGTGGGGGGACTAATGGGAAAAAATGATAATTAGCAAAAGGACAGGCAATGGTAAAAGAGTTTGAATATGGATTGATAGGACATCAGCTCGTTACACAGGCAGCCTGACATGGTGTAATACGTGGGTGATGGTGGTAGTGGGGTTCCAATATGAACAGGTCTCTATTCCAATCTTCATCACAACCTCCATTTCACCATCATTTTGCCATACATCAATGGGTGGCTGGGTCTTGAATAAAGGTAATCTGCAACAACTTATTCCAAACAAGTTTTTCCTAAAAAAAATTTGTGCCTGAAAAATATTAAACAAAAAAAAAAAAGGGATCAGACTGGACTGTAGAAGAAAACTATTTAACTTCTGTTGTGACTGGGGAGAGTCATTTTCTTTTTATGCCTTTAACACACTCACTGGTAAAATTTCCACTTATTTCTTATTTTACCGATGAGGGTGTTAAATTATAAGACACAAAAAGAAAATGACTCTCTCCAGACACAACAGAATATGCTTCAACACACGAACTCATATAAAGAATCTTGCAAACAAAATCCGAAAACGAAACTATTTAACTTGATGTCTCTTAATTATGCACAAGGCTAATTGTTTGTAATCTTATAGAATAGTGTACTCAACTAAATTGATGGCAGTATTTTTGTCGTGTATATTTTTACCAGAGCTAAATGTAGAAACATTCCACTCAAGTAGGATTCTTGCTGATAACTGAGAGGGATGAAATTAAATTCTGCAGCACATTTGGTCATTTTCTTCTCCAATCAATATGAAATATGATAAGACGGCGAGCTGGACGAATTGTTAACATGCTGAACAAAATGTTTAGCGCCAAAGTGAAGTAGCAGTCAAATATTGGATGCGATGTGATCGACAATTGCCTCCTAAGCAAAAAAAATTGTTGGCTTTGTGCCAAAATTTGAAACAATTCATTGTTGCTGGTCTTAACATGAATTATACTCTCAAGAAAAACCACGATTGGGAAAAATTCAAGGGAAATAACTACCAAAATATATTGCGAGTGATCTCCCTTGAAAAGTTTTTTGTTTGTAAATAGAATTTAAAAATTATGGAAATGTATTTGAATAGCAAGTGACCTGATCTGCGATCGTGTGCTGAAAGAAAAACAATTGCAGCGTGAAAGGTGCTTGTAAGCCACTTAAGAAACACACAAAAACCGTTAGATTCCCTTCAACATTTGAATTTAATTTGTCAAAATATTTTCGTCGCTTTTAGACCGCGACCTGTTCACTAACAAAATTCGGTGCTGCATCTGGTGGTTGACATGCAGCACGGAATTTTGTCAGTAAGAAGGCGGCGAGCTAGCAGAAACGTTAGCACGCCGGGCGTGGTTTATGCTTAAGCTGAAAAGGAAAGTGTATTTTGAATAAAAGTTTAAAATCTCAATTGAAGTCTCATATTGAATCTGTTTTATTCATATCAATAAGAAAGCTAAGCAAAAAAGATATTAAGTCATCTCCATCCACATTTTCAGCTTCAATCAGCCTACTCCAAACATGTTGCATCAGCTACAAAGCCTGGTATTGCTAACTGTAACACATGGGTTTAAAAATATATCAAAATATATGAGCTTGACCAGCTGCTCTCAGTTTGCGCCAGTAATTAGATAGGTTTTTAGCGGGAAAAAAATGTGAAAAACTATGGTCGTTTAGTGGATATTGAAGGAATTGTTCAGTTTACGAGCGTACCAAAAGTAATTAAAAAATTAAGGGGAGATAACTTCTAATAAAAAGTAGCAAAGGGAAGTAAATCAACTTCTTCCCTGAATTAAACCATAAGCTTTATTAAGGAATGATTGTGATGGCTCTATGACTACTATGAACTTTGTCAATAACGATTGTATGCATAAAGTTGTGTAATGCTTTATTAAATTTTCCTTCGTTCCACGCCATTATGACCTGGAAACGGAAATAAGGAATTGGTAGGACTACTAGGAAAGCTGCTGCTATAAAAAAGGTTCGAGATTTCCAGCTGCCTCACATCAGTATCTTTGCTCAATGTATTCGGTCATTTTGACTCAAAAAGAAAAATCGCACAGCACACTCTTCACGTCTGTACGCAACGCGTCACTGCAGGCAAATGGTGCGACCTACAGACACAATAATTTTTGTACATACTTACGAAGGACGTGGCCACCTAATACCCATGTGGATTTTGCTCACATATTATTATTTTGTGCAAAAAAAAAAATCAAAGTTGGATAATTTTTGACTACACCTTGTAATATGAACCAAACTCTGCAATAGTAACAACCAACATTACTAAGTATCTAATTTCAAAACAATACTTTTTAAGTCATGGCACATATTCCTTGAAATAGAGGCTAAAATCCCTGTTTGGCCAGATTATTTTCATCTTAACCAAATAGTTTTATCTTTAAGGACCTGAACTTTTAACAACTATATTTTGGTGAAACAAGAGTATGGCAGAAACGTTAGCGCGCCGGGTGAAATGCTTAGCGGTATTTCGTCTGCCACTTATGTTCTGAGTTCAAATTCCGCCGAGGTCAACTTTGCCTTTCATCCTTTCGGGGGCGATTAATTAAGTACCAGATTAATTAAGTACCAGTTATTACTTAATCCTTTTGTCTGTCCTTGTTTGTCCCCTCTATGTTTGGCCCCTTGTGGGCAATAAAGAAATAAGAGTATGTTTTATTTGAATGAAAATGTTTTTAAGACTATTAGCTTCAGCTTAGAAGCATATGCATATAATTACTTTTACCCAACATTTCATCTGATTTAACAAGCAATACTGAACTGGCCTTACTGTAGAACTATTAATTCTAGATAAAGGATAACGTTCTTATCTACTAAAATTGTTATTATTGTAATACTGCAGAAATGAAACCTACTTTAAAATATTTTTGAACATTGCAGTGTGGTAAGAAGCTTACTTCTCAACCACATGGTTCCAGGTTCAGTCTCGCTGTGTGGCACCTTGGGCAAGAGTCTTCTACTAGAGCCTCGGGTTGACCAAGGCCTTATGAGTAGATATTGTAGATGGAAACTGAAAGAAGCCCATTGTGTATATATATATATATATAATATGAATTGTGTGTGTGTATATATATATATATATATATATATATATATATACATATATAATATGAATAAGATAGTCAACAAGCTCTATTTTGTACTCTGCTGCATTCCTAACGGAATACACCTCAAATATAATATATATATATATATATATATATATGTATGTATATGTTTGTGTATCTGTGTTTGTTCCTCCATCATTGCTTGACAATCGATGTTGATGTGTTTACGTAACCAAACTTAGCAGCTCGGCAAAAGAGAGGAATAGAATAAGTACTAGGCTGACAACGAATAAGTCATGGGGTTGGCTTGTTCAACATAGTCAGTCAAATGTCTGAAACAGATAAAAGACTAAAAGAATATTACTTTTAGGTATTTAATTTGTTCTATTGTTTCTTTCTTTTAAATCAAAACTGTTAGCTTTTATGAGATTATGTATTTATTTGATGAATCATTTTTTAACTGAAATAAAATAATCGGTATTTAGTATACATTAATAAAATCTATTTGAGCAAAATTTAATCTCACTTTATTTTTAATCTATTTAAAATTATGCATTTGTTTTGCAGGTGCTTGGCCTCTGTGGGAACTTTGATAATTCTTTAAATAATGATTTCACTAGCTATAATGGATTAGTATTGCATAAAAATGAGTTTATCAAAGAATTTATGAGCCTATCATGTCCTGCAGAACAAGTAGAAGAAACTGATGTGGACCCATGCGTTATAGACGATTCTGTAAGTTTTTATTAATTTTTTTTATAAAAGTCTCTTCATTAAACTTTAAACTCTCTATATAAACTCTAAACTGCTTTATTCAAAAGTGCAGCATTTTTACATTTCAGCTACCCCAGCTGATCTAAAATAAGCAAAGCAGACAGGAATACATTTTATATACACATATTTTACACATGATATATTTATATTATATGTGTATTATTCAGTTTCTTAAGTAACCTTTAAATAGCTGACATCATCAATTTAACATGAATATAGCCATCATCAAAGGAAACTGAATATTTTATGGTAATTTTCAATAATGAGATCGTAAATTTTATTGTGTGAGTGATCAACAATTATTGTGGTTTTTGTACTTATTTAAACTGAAAATGACTATAACAATTACATTTAAGGAAAAGTGGTTCCTTTCGTCTTTTGTCGATTAGGCACACACATTGGTGCAACCCTCTCCGACTGTTTAAGGATTAATCAAATATTATTTGAGCAGTAATTCCTATTTGTCCTTCTATTAAATGTTAAATTGGGTTTAGTCTAGATCAGTGGTTTCTCAACCATTTTTTATCTATGGACCCCAGTTCTAGGAGAATCATTTCTATGAAAATTTCCAGTTATCTGTATTTCAAGAGAATGTGTACAAAACAACGAAAAAAAATATACACACTCACTTGCTTTCTCCCCCAAAATTTAATGCTCTAAGCTTAGATTTTTGGGGCCAGCCAGATTTTAACAATCTCAAGTGTAACTGGCGAAAACTGTAAGGACGATCTGCATACTTGGCTGATGAGAGAAGGCTGCAATGGACCCGTCCTTATTTTTTCTTGTCTGTTTTGTATTGCCTATCTGTCTGGACATCTTATTGTTGTCTGTTGCATTCTTGTTACATTTTTTGGATTTATATATACATATAGTGGAGTGTATGTATATATGTGTGTGTGTGTGTGTGTGTGTGTATATATATATATATGTGTATATATATATATATATATATATATATATATATATATATATACACACACACATATATATGTGAGAGAGAGAGAAAGAAAGAGAGACCTTCTATTTCCAATAGTGGTAAATAGCTCTCTGAACTCACTCTATCCCATTCTTATTCTAGCAACTATATTTTCATTTCAGGACATATTCCTATGGCTAATTAAGCTGTACTGGTAACATAAACTATCTACTATCTCTAGCAACTCTCCAGGGCATTTGACAAAATCTATTTCCAATGTATCTTAGGTTTTTATGGCATCTCTGCATTTTCCACATATAAACACTACTTTCTCCACTAACCTTCCTGTCACTACTCAGCACCATTTGCCTACACCATTCCTACATACTAAGCAGGGCCATTTACCTGAAGGAGGTAGAGTTCTATCTGTTTTCCGGCTTACTAGAATGCTGGTCTTTGCTAAGTTAACTGTAAGACCTTCAATTTCAGGTTTTACATTCACACCTGGAATTCTTTTGTGTGCTGGTGGCACGTAAAAAGCACCATCTGAACGTGGCCAATGCAAAGTGCCGCCTTGACTGGATTCTGTGCCAGTGGCATGTAAAAAGCACCAACCGATCATGGCCATTGCCAGCCTCGCCTGGCACGTAAAAAGCACCCACTACACTCACAGAGTGGTTGGCGTTAGGAGTGGCATCCAGCTGTAGAAACACTGCCAGATCAGACTGGAGCCTGGTTCAACCTCTTGGCTTCCCAGACCCCAGTCGAACCGTCCAACCCATGCTAGCACGGAAAACGGACGTTAAACGATGATGATGATGATGATTCTGGTATGAGAATGCAATCATCAATATTTACTAGTTCCCTGGGGAAGCCAATCTTGAATTCTTCTGTTATGACTTAGTGGTCAATGATGAATAAGAGGGGAGTGGGAAATGAACCCTAGTGAATGCCTACCGACATACTGAATTCATTACTGTACTCTCATGGCCAACTCTCATCTTATTGACATCATCCCCGTACATGGCTTATGCGGAATCTTTGGTTATCTGGAAATATTTTTCTATAAAAGCATATAAATACATGTATCATGCATAATATATGCTGTTGTTTGTGTTTCTCTTTTTACTCCTTCCTTAATAAATAAAATATTTGAACACATAATATTCTTTCAGAACTTAGAAACGGCTACAAAGTACTGCTCAATTTTGGAGGAAAGTCCAGTATTTGAAGAATGTTTAAGCGTTGTTCGATCAGACACATATAAAAAACTTTGCATGAGGGATATGTGCAATAGTTTAAATTACAATAAACAAGCATTTTGCATTGCCCTGGAAGCTTATACAAGAGAATGTGCTGAAAATAATATCACTATTGACTGGCAGTCTAATTCCACAATCAATGATGCTTGTAGTAAGTAAAAAGCTTTGTCTCCTTTTGCAAATGTCTCAGTTGTGCCTCTTGCGAATAACAGTATTTATTAATTTATGTGTTTACTAAAGATTAAAAATATTTGTTTAGTGTGATTAGTAATGACTAAATAACAGTTAATTTTTCTCTTAGTGACTTTGTTAAGGCAGAGGTGTGGCAGAAAAAGTAGACCCCATTGATGGTTGCCTTGCAACATTTAATTTCATCCTTCTATAATCTGAGTTAAAATCTCAGAACATAAACAGTTCCATCCTTGGCTGTTGAATACATACCAAGTCATATATTATATATATGTATATATATGTGTGTGTGTATTTATGTGCATGTATATATATATTTATACACACACATATACATACATATATATGCACATATGCACACACACATACATACATATATATAAGTATATATATACATACATGCTAAGTCTAGCAGTTTTTCTTAAAGGAAAAGAAAACACATAATCCCATCCAAAATTAAAAGTATTTAAAAAATTTTCTAATATGAAGATTATGGCTGAGAGATAACAATTTAGCCACAGTAGCAGCCCTTAGCTTCCATCATGGCTTCTAGGCGGTTCCAGAACTTAGAGCATCTGCTTTTCACTGTGTCCCTAAAATGACTTTCAAACAGTTCCTTGATCTTGGCCACCAGTTCAGCAGTGGGGTAGCAGACAGAACACACGGTATCTTTCTCAACTGCACCGCAAGCATAGTAGACCATAGAATTACCATCAGGTGAATTAGGATGTCAGGAATTGAGGCTGGTGAAGTCATAGAAACCCTCTGACAACCACTGCTGACCCTGTCAGGTAATATGGCAAGGAGCTGAATCTGAAGTCAGTAATAACAAGCCTATGCTAAGGGATACACTCTTCAGTTGGGAAGGACTTGCATTGTATAATTAACTCACTTTCCTGCTTTCTAGTGAGAATGTTGTCAATCTAGCTTGTGTGGACACCAGATTAATAAGTGAACTGGTTACTGACTGATTAATAAGTGAACAGGTGACTGACCGATTAGTAAGTGAACAGGTGACTGACCGATTAATAAGTGAACAAGTGACTGACTAGTATTGCAGATTTTAGAATCATTTGCATCACATAACTCCATCAAACTCATTGTGGGAACCAATTCCAAAACCTCCATGCACCCCATAGAAGCTGTTCAGATGCTGCCCGACATGTCGATTGAAGTCACCAGCCATGAAGAGGTCACTGCTATTTGCCAATAAGGTAGTCTGCAAGAAAATATGTATGTGTGTGTGTGTATACATATTCTTTTATTCTTTTCAGTCAGTTTGACTGTGGCCATGCTGGAGCACCGTCTTTAGTCGAACAAATCGATGCTAGGACTTATTCTTTGTAAGCCTAGTACTTATCCTATCAGCGTCTTTTGTCTAACCACTAAGTTACAGGGACGTAAACACACCAACATCGGTTGTCTTATTTGTATATATATATATAAAAATAAGAAAATTGATTTTTTCTAATTTTTATATATATATATATATTGTGTGAAATTTGATTTAGTATTTCTAAATTGAATTTTTTTCCCTGTAAGTTAAGATTAATATTCCCTCAAATAATTATTATATATATATCATCATCATCATCATCATCGTTTAACGTCCGTTCTCCATGCTAGCATGGGTTGGACGGTTCGACCGGGGATCTGGAAAGCCAGAAGGCTGCACCAGGCTCCAGTCTTATCTGGCAGTGTTTCTACAGCTGGATGCCCTTCCTAACGCCACATATATATCACATATATATATATATATATATATATATATATATATACATGTATGTATGTGTTTATTATTTTCCCCTATGGTTTAGTTACTCAGTTACTAATTTCAATGACCTTAAATTCTTGGTTCCTTGTTTGTTTTGATGTTTTCCATGTTATTGTTAAAGTTTAAATTATACATTTTCAATATCATTACAGGCATAACATGTCCTGAAGGTACAGGTCAGCAATATTTAAGCTGTAAATCTTCATGCCTGACATCATGTCATGACTTAGATAAGGACTTGTCACAATGCAAAACTGGCTGCATATCTGGGTGTCAGTGTCCAGATGGCACATTGATGAACGATATTGGAATATGTGTAAAAATCTCAGAGTGTACCTGCTATGATAAACACCACAAGAAACATTACGAGAATGGTGAATCTGTACAGATATTTGGCCGAGATTGGTAAGTAATCAATTTTAGTGTTTTCCTCATTGGTTTCAAATTTTGGCACAAGGCCAGCAATTTCAGGGACAAGATTAAATCAATTACATCGACCCCCGTACTCACAATCTTGAAGGAATTTGAACTCAGAATCTAAAATGTCCAGTCTGGTAATGATTCTACCAACTTGCCATATTGTCCAATGTACTAATAATTCTGCCAGCTTGCTGTTATTATAACAATAGTTTAAAATTTTAGCACAAGGCCAGCAAATTCAGGTTACCTGAACCTCAACACTCAGCTAGTATTGGGTTGTCCGGAAAGTTCATGCCGATTTATAGTAGCTTAACTTACGACTTATTTTAGAACATGGTTGAGTCTATAAAATAGGATTTGATGACACCTCCATTTAGAGCACAGTTTAAGCTAACTTTTTATGGAAGAAGGTTTATGTTCCTATAACCTGTATTAATTCTGTAATCCTTTAAAATGGAAGATAAGAAAGTTCATTTTCAGCACTTGATGCTTTGGGAACCAGACAAAAATTGCTGCAGCTCGGCTGGGATGTGTTACCCCACCCTCCATATTCACCAGATAATGCTCCTTCGGATTTCCACTTATTCAGGTCTCTACAGAATAGTCTTAATGGTAAAAATTTCAATTCCTTGGATGACATAAAAAGATACCTTGATGAATTCTTTGCTATGAAACCACCACAATTCTGGGAAGAGGGTATTTCCAAGTTAAAGGAAAGATAGAGATGCATTGTGCAACAAAATGGTTCATATTTGGTTGATTAAAACTGTAATAGCAAGTATTTATTGACCTTTTTTTTTCCTTTAAAAATCGGCACGTACTTTCTGGGTAACCCATTACTTATTTTATTGATTCCAAAGGTATGGAAGATAAAGAGTTGACCTCAGTGGAATTTGGAGGACAGCTGTGTAAAGAAGCAATGATCTCTAACTGTGGAGGGAAGCTGTGGGAGAGGTAGACCCAGGAAGACATGGGACGAGGTGGTGAAGCATGATCTATGAACTTTAGGCCTCACAGAAGCAATGACCAAGACAAGTAACTAACTGACCTAGTGAGAATTGCCTCACCACTGCAGGGGATTCGTTCAGTTTCTCATATAACCTGCTGCAAATCTTAGTCAATATTCATATTACTAGATAAACAGTATTAAAGATGACTTGTGGTACACCATCACTTTCTTCACTTTAGTTGTCATTATTTAACCCCAGATCAGCTCTGAATGTATGTGCCTTTGATCAAGGGCATGCCAGCCATTATCATCATGTTCTTATATTAAAGCATAGTGAATCCAAGACTACTATGTCATCCAATGTGTTCTTTCCTTATATAAGATTATTGAAGATGGTATGTTGTAGATTGACTATGATTTAGTTGTTATTTCTAGCAGCGCTAGTGACCACTTTGAAGCTCCCACATTATTACCATTAGCATTATCATAGCATCATTACCTCCAGCATCATCAACCTAATCATGTAAATTGAAGAAAAGTAACTTTTTCTTTCTATTATTACGTTGTTGTATTTGGGAAAATAAGTGGTCTGATCAATAAGTATCCAGACTGTTGCCATAGTAACAAAGCTAAAGCATGCAGAGTAAAGCTATTAGGCAAAGATTGACCTTGAACTCTGCTGTCCATGCACACTAAGTTTTAACATTCTAGCTCACTTCCACTGTTTACAACAGTGCTTGGAAGGAACATGTGTAGTGTGTGGTCATCGCATTGACATGAATCTACATCAAATTTTGCCAAAAGCTTGGCAATACCTGCTCAGAAGCCTACGCAAAGTTGCAGAAGTGTATGGAGAGGAGTGTATGATAAAAAAAAATTTCGATAATGACGAAAATTCTGAGGGACTTGCAACCAACAGAACTGAGAAAAACATCGCAGATGTGGATGCAGCTGTGAGAGGAAATTATCGAATCCTCATCAGTGAGTTATCAGAGAATGTGCAGATTAGTTATGGTTCAGTTAAGTCTGTTATCACTGAAGATTTGGGTATGAGACATGTGTCTGCCAAGTTTGTGCCAAAACTGCTTTCAGTTGACAATGCACTTGCCCATTCAGCACAGCTTGTGCAGCAGTTTTTAGCTAGGCACAGCATTCCCCAGGTCTGCCAGCCACTCTATTCCCCCAATCTCACCCCTTGCAACTTTTTCCTCTTTCGAAAAATCAAATCCCACTTGAAAGGAAGAAGATTTCAGGATGTTGAGGAAATCAAAGTGAATGCAATGAGGCAGCTGCTGATTATCCCAGAAAACAAGTTCCAGGAATGCTTCCATCAATGGAAACAGTGCTAGATTAAGTACTTGGATTCTGAAAGGGATTATCTTGAAGGAGATTAAATGCCAAATTGGTACACATTCTGGTTTTGTTTTCATAGCACCAGTTCGGATACTTATTGATCAGACCTCGTATTTACAAATGACTGGCATCCGAACTAGCGGGCTGCAAAGTGCACCATACAAGTGTGATCGTTGACAGAGTGGCTAACCAGCTTCCGTGCCTGTGGCACATAAAAGGCACTATTCGAGTGGGATCGTTACCAGCGTTGCCTTACTGGCACTTGTGCCCATGCTAGTAGGGTGCCAAGAGCACCATCCGAGCGTGATCGTTGCCAGAGCGGCTAACTGGCTTCTGTACCCATGGCACGTAAAAGGGCACCATTCGAGTGTGATCATTACCAATGTCGCCTTACTGGCACCTGTGCTGGTGGTGTGTGTAAAAACATTCGAGCAAGGTCATTGCCAGTACCGCCTGACTGGCTCCTGTGCTGGTGGCACATAAAAAGCACCAACTACACTCTCAGAGTGGTTGGCGTTAGGAAGGGCATCCAGCTGTAGAAACTCTGCCAGATCAAGATTGGACCCTGGTGCAGCCATCTGGTTCGCCAGCCCTCAGTCAAAATCATCCAACCCATGGAAAGTGGACGTTAAACAATGATGATTATGATGTAGTTGATGTAAATAATGTTAAGGTCTAAGTAATACAATTTTCTGCTTTCAGTACATGTGCTAGTGGTACATGGGAGTGCAATACAACTACAGAAGAAGTGATCTGCCGCAAAAATCATACATGGGTCAACAATGCAACAGACTGTCAAGAAACCTGTCATACTTTATCCAAACCTCAACCGTGTATACTTTATGAAGAAGAGTATGAAGGTTGCAGATGTCCTCCAGATTATGTGACCTCTCCAGATGTAAGTAAATCTCAAAAATATTTGGTCACTTTACTGGCACCTGTGCCGGTGGCATGTGTAAAAAGATTCGAGCGAGGTCATTGCCAGTACTGCCTGACTAGCCCCCATGCTGGTGGCACGTAAAAAGCACCCACGACACTCTCGGAGTGGTTGGCGTTAGGAAGGGCATCCAGCTGTAGAAACTCTGCCAAATCAAGATTGGAGCCTGGTGCAGCCATCTGGTTCGCCAACCCTCAGTCAAAATCTTCCAACCCATGCTAGCATGGAAAGCGGACGTTAAACGATGATGATGATGATGACGATTTCTGTTTAGTGCTTAATCAGGCAAGAGGAGACAGTAAAAATATTAACTAGTATTCCTTTCTACTAAGGCCTCAAATTTTGGGGGAATTACATCGATCCCAGTGTTGGGCAAAGTGAACCTAGCAAAACTTGAACGCAGAGTATAAAGTCAAACAAAATGTCACTGAGCTCAGTGTACCAGTGATCTGGCCAGCTCGCTACCTTTGGTCTCAAATTTTGGCAAAGGCTGGGTGTGGGTGTTAGTCAGTTAAATTGACCCCCAACATTCAGCTGATATTTACTTTATTGACCCTGTAAAGGATGAAAGGCAGGGGTAAACTCAGCAGAATTTGAATTCAGAACATAATAATGGATGAAATGCCATCATGCATTTTGCCTGGCATGCTAATGAGTGTGCCAGCTTTCCACCTTACACTAATTAATATTAATTGCATCTTTTGAATTATATTATTCGAGTTTTGATTTTTTTCATATATTTTTATACCTTTCATTCAGTCCATAATTACAAAATTAAGACTACCCAGCTCAAAGTCTGATGAAAAATATTTTATATCTGTTGAAATAATTATATATCCCACAAGTTGGGATATATAATTTTGAGCATGGTTGTTGCCAGTACCGCCTGACTGGCCCTCGTGCTAGTGGCATGTAAAAGCACCCACTACACTCTCGGAGTGGTTGACGTTAGGAAGGACATCCAGCTGTAGAAACTCTGCTAGATCAGACTGGAGCCTGGTGCAACCATCTGGTTTGCCAGTCCTCAGTCAAATTGTCCAACCCATGCCAGTATGGAAAGCGGGCATTAAACAATGATGATGATGATGAAGTTGAGTATTATAAAAATTATAACAAAATGTTTATAAGAGAGTGAATGTTTGGAATTATTACAAGTAGAGTTCACAAAATTCCATTTCCTATAAATAGTTATACTAAACAAATTTTTTAAATGCCATCACCAAATGTCTTACTTTTTTGTGTTAGCAGTGTAATATTCTTACTTTCGAGTGATAAACTGTAGATTTTGTATTGAATTAAGAGCTAGCAGAGTAAATTATAATGCTGTAACTTACAGTGTTAGCTCTGAATTCTATAAAAATTTATAGTTTATCACTTAGAAATAAAACATAGAATACAATTAATCAGATTGTTACAGTTTACATTGAAACTCATTGTTGCAGCAGCACAGTTAATTAAGAAAAAACTCATTTTTACAATGGAAGAAAGCTGTTTGTATTGAAAAAGTTTCAATAAAATTTGACTCTCACTCACCTAGATGGATAGACATGAGACTTCTGTGCCAAGTTTATACATTGTGAATGTTACCAATGACAAAAGCAATAGAAGAATTAAAAGTTTGTCTTGTGGTGAAGGTAGCTACAGCTGAGGCAAGACTTTTAGATTCTGGATGGTATGCTTAGTCTGTCATCCAACTTAACACCACTATCTGTCCTGTGGGTATTGTTAGCAAGTTCATTCTTGCAAACATGTAGATAAAGTCTTTAGTATAAAAATATCACAAAACTCATGATTTCTTCCTACATTTTCCTTTGCACCAGTCTTTTCAAAGATCACAGGCTCACAACTTTCACTTTTGACTTTACCATAACAAAAATTTCAAAAGATTCCCAAAATCTCTACATAACCAAATAACAAGGCAAGCTTTTTTTTCTAATCAATACTAAGCAGAATGCAGATACATTCCTACAACTTAATCTTTGCCTTTTAAAAATTTTTTTTGAAATCAGGGTAATTGTGTTTTACCAAGTCAATGTCCTTGCAAATATGGAAATGTGTGGAAGCCGGCAGGAACCAAATTGGATATTGGTTGCAAAAAATTGTAAGTACCAAAATTCTATTTAACAGCATAGCTACTTCATTTACTAAGGATTTCAATAAAATTATTAGATATGTTTTATAAAAGATGATTCTAATTTCAAGTTATAACCACTGCCCAGGTAGAGGCAATCATTTGGGTTTTGGAGCCTTTTTGACAAATTCACCCAGTTGTAAACATTGTAAACATTTGGACTAGGTTTTCAATCAGCTGACAACGTTCTTCCTTTTTCTCAACAATCATGGAGGCCCTGAAAGACATCCTGTGCGTTGCCCTTTCTCTTGTCACAAAGTGGCCAAGACTTATATAAAAACATAAGAGAAACCAAAACTCTCAAATGTCTTGATAATTAATGAAGACTTCTGGGAATAATCAAACGGTCAGAACATCTTATGCCAAACTAAACATCTTCATTCACTCCTGTCTGATTCTCTGAACATGTCTATTTTCATCGTTAATTACAAATTCCATTTCTATTCAATATGACACTGATATTTTATAAGTATATCCTGTCTTTGTCTCACCAAACAATCAATATCCGCAAAACAACCATTGACCCATACATCCTTTAGCCCTAGAAACACCCAATATATTTCATTAAATGCTACTTCATGCAACTCTAGTTAATTAATTTCAGCTTCACCAAATTTTGCACACATCAGCAAATGTACTATTTAATCATTATTAAAAACATATACTCAACGTATGTGATTTGCTCATTTGCATGTAGGCTGCAATTTGACACAGTGGAGGTGACTCTCTCAAAATGCCCGGCACTAAAGCACCTGAAAGTCATAGACAGGCAAGACAACTCACCCCAAATCCTATCCAGCAGTGATGGACATTGATGTTTCACCATTCTTGTGGCTATTAGTGTCATGTACCTGGAAGCAAGCTGAATAGCCTGTAAATGATTATATGTATCCATCAGCTGCTATGCCCCGATTTTGTATCCATAGGAATAGATTCAAATATTTGGCTACATATATATATATATATATAAATACAAACTGGGACAAGAACGTAAGACATTTAGAAGACAATACAAAAAACACAGACGGGACATTCGAAGCCTTCAATCTTCAGTCAAGAACCGGATCATCCTCGCAATTTCGTCTGATTAATCTTGAGATTGCTCCGATCTGGCCAGCCCCAAAGAAAAATCTAAGCCAAGCACATTAGATTCCTTGGAAGAAAGCCTCGAATGTATACAAAACAGGGACGGAAAAATGGACAATGTTACACAAATAAGAATACAAAAATACGTAAAAACAATAATGATAATAATAATAACAAAAACAGGACGTCACAGGCAGGTGTCTTTCGACAGGAATATATATGTATATATATATATATATATATATATATATATATATTATTAGTGAATTGAAGAAATGGAGTTGAACGAAGATTGAACAGAAATCGTTTGGCCATGGGCTCTTAGGAGCCTCGTTCGATTTGTTTTGCTCCGCCTCTGTTCTGTTTTTGTTTTTTCCAACGGATTTCCTATTTCTTCCTGAAGAGAAAGACACAATATGGTCTCCTTATTCAATCGGAATTTGGTAAATTGTGGCTTTCGAAACACGTGTAGAATGCAATAAAACGATTTCTGTTCAATCTTCGTTCAACTCCATTTCTTCAATTCACTAATAATATTATAATTCAATTATCCACACCAACGCATGGTTGCAACACCATATGGTTGTACCTCCAACCGTGCTGTCTTCTGCTGTGATTTTTGCTACCAAGGTATCGGTTAAACTTTTGATTAATCTGCAACAAGATTATTCATCTTTCTATTTCACAAAATATATATATATATATATATACAGGGGTTGGACAAAATAATGGAAACACATAGCATCATAATTTTGAAATATCTATAAAACAGTCAAAAGCTTGTTTCACTATTATTACTTTCTAAAACAAAGGTTGCAAAGCATTTAGAGTGGAGTAAAAACCTACAGAATTCATCCCTAGAGCAGTGGAAGAATGTTGTTTTCTTGGACAAATCATCCTTTACCTGATTTCTGATCACCAGTCAAGTATACATGTGGAGACAGCCAAAAGAAGCATTTGACCCAGACTGTATTCTTCCAACTGTTAAACATGGAGGAGGATCTGTGATGATCTGGGGCAGCTATATCTTGGAAATCTGCCGGCCCAATGATTTCCCTTCATGGCAGACTATTAAAGCATTTTATCTCATCAAATTCATCCTATGGTTGCGGAACTGTTTCCGGAGGGAAACACAATCTTTCGGGCTGATAATGCTCCAATTCACACAGCTAAAGTTGTTACTGAATGGCACGAGGAACATTCTAGTGAAGTTGAACATCTTATTTGGCCACTACAGTCCCCAGATCTCAATATTATTGAACATTTATGATGCATTTTAGAAAAACAAGTAAGGAATTGATATCCTCCACCATCATCACTACAAGAACTGGAGACTGTTTTAGCTGAAGAATGGACAAAAATTCCTTTGGAAACAATTCAAACTTTGTACGAGTCCATATCTTGTAGAATTCAAGCTGTAATTACTGCCAAAGGCGGTCCTACCCCATATTAAAATAAATTTGTTTGAAATTTTAAGATGTTTCCATTATTTCATCCAACCCCAGTGTGTATATATATATATATATATATATATATATATATATATATATATAAATAATCATCATTGTTTAACATCTGTTTTCCATGGTAGCATGGGTTATATTATATATATATATATATATATATATATAATGATCATTTAACCTGATGCCAACCACTTTACAGAGGATACTGGGTGCTTTTACTGACTCCAGTACAGGTGCTTTTTACATAGCACCAGCACCCATGAGCCTACAAGATTAGCAACACTCAGCTGATTTTACTTTGCTTGGTGTTTCTTCTCAAGCACCGTGCAAATTGCCAAGAGTCTCAGTCCCCTGTCATCCCCTCTGTGAAGACATCTGTAGAGCCTTTCTCATCACTTCAGCCCACATCTTCCTGAGCCTATCCCTCCCATATATTCCTCTACGATTAGAAATCAGCACCTCTTGATGCAACTGTCTTCATTCATACACATCACATGACCACACCAGCACAGTCTTCTCTCTTGCATCCTACAACTGATACCTCATATACCCAGTTTTTCTCTCAGATCACTTACATTCTGTCATATATGCACACTGACTTTATTCCTCCTGTGAAGTATACTGGCTTCATTCCCTTCAAGCCTTTGCATATCCCCTGTAATCACAGACTGTCTCACTGTCGTGTAGCATAGCTGTTCGTACACAGGCATCATACAATCTGCCTTCCACTCTGAGAGGGGAGTCATTCATTACTAACAGAGGTAGTAGCTCTCTGAACTTTACCCAACCTATTCTTATTCTAGCAGCTAGGCTTTCAGAGCATCCTCCACCACTGCTAACTTGGTCACCTAAATAATGGAAACTATCTACTACTTCAAAGGATCCCTACTGACATTGGAGGGTGTCTATTTTTTTTATACATTCCTTGTGTTTAATGTACCTGCTCGTCTGCCACATGTAAAGACTCTGCTAGTCTTCCAACGATACTGCTGCACCTCTTATGTGTCCATAGCTTGCGCTGGGTACACCGTATGCAGTTTCTCTTGACACCTTTTCTACATATCAAGCAGGGCCATCTCCTCTAAGGGATCTGTGATTTGTCTTTATCCTTGAACTAAGAAAAACAGTTTGATGAAGTAATCATCCTTATTTGCCAATTGCTTTCCAATAGAATTATCAAGCAAAGCACACAATTTCATTTTGCTTTATCTCAAATTCAACAGTGAAATTCTATACTCTTGATTTCATTTATATTTTTTTTTGGTATTTTAGAGAATGTATGAATTCAGTATGGCAGCAGAGGAATACTCCAGAAGACTGTCCAGGTTAGTTTGTTAATTGCATAAAAAAACATACAATAATTTTTTTTTAAGCCCAAGTTTTAAAAATTTTGCTCCTTAATTGATAAAAATCAGTAACTCTAAAATTTCTTCAGCTTATCATCATCTACAATTTTGAAAATCACTGGTACTAATATCCTTATACTCATATATCTCTAATGATGTGAGAACTATTTAGATTGGTGGGGAAACAAATTGTCTAAGCAAAATATGCTCATTAATTCTATTCTAGATGTCACCTGCACACAGGTAGATGCTAGGAGTGCCACAGTACTGAGGGCTGGGAAGTCTATGCACCTTGACTAATATAATTTCATCATATTTAAATAGAGGTAGAAGCCCACTTCTTTGATGCAGCACTATGGCTTGTTGGCAACAGAAATGACCCTGCTGAAACATTGTTATAATCAATAGATTCCAT
Source organism: Octopus sinensis (assembly GCF_006345805.1). Taxonomy (NCBI): domain Eukaryota; kingdom Metazoa; phylum Mollusca; class Cephalopoda; order Octopoda; family Octopodidae; genus Octopus; species Octopus sinensis. The sequence continues at coordinate 31,018,098 of NC_042998.1, forward strand.
TAGCCTGGATTGTCTTTGACAATACATACTCTCTTTACTCTTTTACTTGTTTCAGTCATTTGACTGCGGCCATGCTGGAGCACCGCCTTTAATCGAGCAACTCGACCCCAGGACTTATTCTTTTTGTAAGCCTAGTACTTATTCTATCGGTCTCTTTTGCCGAACTGCTAAGTAACGGGGACATAAACACACCAGCATCGGTTGTCAAGCAATGCTAGGGGGACAAACACAGACACACAAACAAACATACATACATATATATATATATATACGACAGGCTTCTTTCAGTTTCCGTCTACCAAATCCACTCACAAGGCATTGGTCGGCCCGGGGCTATAGCAGAAGACACTTGCCCAAGATGCTACGCAGTGGGACTGAACCCAGAACCATGTGGCTGGTTAGCAAGCTACTTACCACACAGCCACTCCTGCGCATACATGAAAATTATTCTTTTATTTGTATTCTAATAACTAAACATGCCAACTGGTTCGAGAATCAATCAGGCAACTGTGAGCATAACAACCTAAACACTTGGCCACATGCTTCATGTCGAAATATGATGAAAGGAAAATTTCCCAATTAACCTCACTACCACAAGTGCATTTGCACTTAAACTGAAAAGAAGTGTCAATATTTTGTGGAGGCTGAGTAACCTTTTGACTCTGAATTGAGGGGCCAGTTATTGAGATGTAGTCTGAATTATGTTAAGGAGGTATTTTTGTCAGAAGAGATCCTTAGTGTTAAGAAGACCAAACAATTGGAGTGGTTTTGTGGACTCTAGTTGAGTGGAGATTATGATTGAAGGAGAGAAATGTCGTGTGATAAGGTTTTCTTTATATGACTAGTATATGTATTTCCTTGTTCTTGAAAAAAACAAAATTGGCATATCTCTATTGGAAAATATTTTCAAGGTCTCTGTTCATGGAGTGCATGGGAGTTGGTGTGTGGAATTGACCCATTGAAAGTGGAAGACACATGGCCGGATGTATTAGGAAAGAATGAAGTTTAGTGTCATCTGCATAAGTGTGGGTGTAGTTGGATGTGGGGATAAGTCAATGGTGTAAAGAAATAGGGTAACAAAAGTAAAGTTTAGGGCATGCCATAGTTGATAGTATGAGGGATAGAAAAAGCTTTATCAATAGACAATGATAGTGAAATGTAATTCAAATGATGAGAGACAGACAGTTTTGAAAGGAGAGTTACATGCCAGACATGGTTGAAAGCTTTGTTGATGTCCAAAATGACAACTTTGCTTTTGATAAAACTTCTCCAAAGGATAAGCCCACCGGTTGGTTTTATGGAAATGCCAGGGGCATAACCAGCCCACTTTTGTGTACCTTTTCATTTTTTGGACACTAAAACTCTGCTTGCAAAGACCTGTTGAGGCAAGTGAAATCAAAATCAAATTCGATGACTGGCGTCCATGCTAGCAGAGTGCAAAGAGCACCATATGAGTGAGATTGTTGTCGGAGCAGCTAACCAGCTTCCGTGCCAGTGGCACATAAAAGGCACCATTTCAGTGTGATCGCCTTACTGGCACTCAAGCCCCGTGCTAGTAGGGTGTTATAAACACCATCCGAGCGTGATCGTTGCCAGAGCAGCTATCTGGCCTCCATGCCGGTGGCAAGTAAAAGACACCATTCAAGCGTGATCATTACCAGCATCGCCTTACTGGCACCTGTGCCGGTGGCATGTGTAAAAGATTCGAGCGAGGTTGTTGCCAGTACCACCTAACTGGCCCCCGTACCAGTGACATGTTAAAGCACCCACTACACTCTTGGAGTGGTTGGCGTTAGGAAGGGCATCCAGCTGCAGAAACTCTGCCAGATCAAGATTGAAGCCTGGTGCAGCCATCTGGTTCACCAGCCTTCAGTCAAATCAGCCAACCCATGCTAGCATTGAAAGCGGACGTTAAACGATGATGATGATTAACGAAAATGATGAAGACAATAAACGTATATGTAAATATATATATATATATATATATATTAAAAATGATGTAGTTTTACCAATGTGTCGAAAATAAACACTTTTGTGAAATGTGTTCCATCTGATCCAGCCTTACCCAAAATATATATTAAAATGTATGTATGTAATATCCCACACAACCATATATATATAAAGTTTGCTAAACCAAATTGTAAACAAGCATTATATTTCTATTTCAGCTGAATGTTGGACATCTGGTGCATCTCACTACTCTACATACGATGGTCTTCACTACTCCTTTGAAAGCGATTGTGCATATACCTTTACAGAATCATTGGATGGAACATTTAAAGTTATTGTCAGGAATATTGAATGCAACTTCCCGTTTACATATTGCACAAAGAATGTTGAGTTAAAAATCTTCAACAAAACCATTCACTTTGTACAAGGAAAGCCACCAACCTTTGATGGCACGGATATTTCTGATAGAGGTCTTGTCAGAAATAATTTTTCAGTGAAGGCAACCGAATTCACTTATATAGTTCATACAAGTATAGGTTTTACACTTACATGGGATAAAGGTAAGGAAACTTTGAAATTTATTAGAAAGAATGTGAGAGATAGAATGGATAACCAGCTTTGACATGCATATGTTATTATCTTATATTTATACATATTAGGTACTAGACTTTATGTCCAACTGAGCGAGGAATGGGCTGGAAAAGTACAAGGTCTGTGTGGCAACAGAGATCAGGATTCTACAAATGACTTTCTAACAAGATCCAATTCAAATGAAAAAGTACCTTCTGAATTTGCCCATACTTGGAGAGTTAATGACTGCCTAAAGCCTCCTTCAACTTTGATAGATGCTTGTGAGGTATGTCAAAATATATTCTTTTCATTTAAAAAAAAATTTTTTTTTTATTGTAGCATAAGCTGTTTGACCAATAATTTGAGGTGGAATTTCATAGATGGAAACTGTGTGGATACTCGTTGCATGTACAACTCATTAACTTTTATTGGACTTCATAGTTCGATATTATGAAAAAAGAAATTCAAATTAAAGAAAAAAAAATCTTACTTGAGATTTACAGTTAGGATCAATTCTTAAGAATTTACCTTGTTATTAAAATCATAGACTCTCTAAAGAATATTTACAAATACCTCTTTGTTTTAATGGATTTGAGAAAACATGAAATATGTTAAACAACATGGTCTTATCCAAGTGTCTATATAACAATTTTAAAGTTATTTACTTTCCAAATGTTCATGATTTTTCACAATAGCACACCTTCTAGTTGGATATAAGCTGTTCAAATACCAACACAAAGATGTAGAAAAATTTACTTTTGTCTTAATTCATTAACTGGGTTAAATATTTTCTATGATTTTGTAGTGAATTGAAAGAGTTCATGTTAAACATAACCCTTAGAATAAATTCAATTAAGTGCCATTAGAAGTCACTGAGTTGGTAAATGTTTTTCTTTAAAAGTATTGCAGTATTTAGCTTTATCTCTCTAAACTCTTAATTTAGATTATGCTGAAGTCAATTTTGTATTTATCTAAGATCAATAAAACTGAGCATCAGTAAAACAAGATAGTTAATCCAGTTGACTGTGTTCTCTTCTTTGCACTCAAGTTATGATTCAGTTTTGATAGGAAACTTTCTTTAACCCATTCATGTCAATTGTCCATTTGAACTGACACTTAATTTATAAGGATATAAAACAAATACTTGATACAAATTGTGATTTGCGTATGATCTGTATCAAAGAATGAAACATGTTCTTAACGCGTATGCAGTCTGCATCAAATGGGTTTCAAAGAAATTGTTTCCAGCTGTTATTTAAGTCAAAATAATAGAATCTGTGAATTTTCAGGCAATTTCATTCACTAGAAAAATTTCAGCACAAATGGGTTAAACAATGTCAAACATAGTCACTGGAATTTGAAGGTATTTTTGGTGGTTTGGGTTACCAAGAAAGAATCCAGCAAATGCCAAAACTCAGGCATGCTATTAGTAAACTGGTCGTTGCAGAAAAATTCTGTTTCAAACTGAGATTGCTTGAAAACAGTCTGTAAAAGAACAGCAATAGGAAACAAAAGAAACGGGAACGAATGTATGAGAAAAAGAAAAAGGGGAAAATATTATAGTATTGGAAGCAGAGATAAGAGTTGATTGTATTTATCCGATGGAGATCAATGAAAACTATGACATCAATGTGATATCAATTGAGGATGCTGCCATTTGGAGACCAAATAATTACAACTGATCCCACCTGTCCAACACATTCCATGTGCCCTTACAAGTGAAGAAACTTTGAAAGTGGTAGTATTTCCATTGTTGCAGGTGTGTGTGATGTGCCAACCACTGCAATGAAAGGTCCATTTGTCTGTGACTCCAAGAAGCTCACACACCAGTTAATTGCAAGATCATGGCATGGTGTAATCTAGTTTTAAATGACAAGAACTTGAACAACATCATTCATGTTCCATTATCTCTAATCAGCTGGATCCAATGGCAAGACACAATCAGGATGGTGGAGATGAGACTGAATACAGAAATAACCAGACTTAACAGCGTTGAACAATAAAAACTATATGCCAGAATACTATGTCAGAATTGTTTCCCTTAGCTTTATGCTACATCCTAACTCTCACTACCCGATGAGTGCCAGGTGTAGGTGGAGAGCTGGCAGAAACGTTAGCAAGCCGGGCGAAATGCGTAGCCGTATTTCGTCTGCCATTATGTTCTGAGTTCAAATTCCGCCGAGGTCGACTTTGCCTTTCATCCTTTCGGGGTTGATAAATTGAGTACCAGTTACGCACTGGGGTCGATGTAATCGACTTAATCCCTTTGTCTGTTCTTGTTTGTTCTCTCTGTGTTTATCCTCTTGTGGGTAGTAACGAAATAGGTGTAGACGTGTAGATGATGAATAACTGAATGAAAAAATGTAAATGGAGCAATGTCACCAAGAGTGATTGTGGAGAAGTTAAACAGAATGCAAACAAAATAAATGTAAGCTAAGGGTGAGGGATGATAGCAGGAAAAATTGAGTTAAACAAGGGAAACATTATTCAATCAGCCCCTCTTGATGTACAAGTTTCACAATAAGAAAATAAATTCATGTTCCTGGTGAACTGACGGAATTGTCAGAACATGGGATAAAATGCCTAATGATTTTTGTTCAATTTCTCTGTGCCCCGAGTTTGAATCTTGTCAAGGTCAATCTTCTAGGATTGATAAAATATCTGTAAAATATTGGAGTTGGTTCTTGTTTCTCTTACTTTTGAAATTAATTACATATCATATATGTAATTGTGCCATATGAGATTACTCACAGTATTCTTTTCTCTATGGAGGCACATGGTCTAGTGGCTAGAGCATCGGATTTGCAGTCGAAGGATTGTGGGTTTGAATCTCAGACTGGGCATTGTGTGTGTTTATGAGTGAAACACCTAAGCTTCACACAGCTCCAATAGAAGGTAATGGCAAACTTCTGCTGACTCTTTCGCCACAACTTTCTCTCACTTTTTCTTCCTGCATCCAGCAGCTCACCTGTGACAGAGTGGCGTCCCATTCAGGTGGGGAACCTATATACCAATGAAACCGGGAAACCAACCCTTATGAGCCAGACATGGCTCAAGAAGGAACAAATAATCCTTTTCTCCAGTAATGGAGAAAGATTGAGTTTTGGAAGCTAGCAGCCTCTTCTTGTAGAAAAACTGAGATGCTATTGAAACCATCTAAGGACAGTTCAATGTGCAGTTCAGCCCAGAATGGAAATAAAGATAACAGAATGGTTATAAATATTACATGACCTACAGTATAAAGTGACAGCAAAACCTAAAAACTGGCTTAGCAAGGTGAAGTGAAAGGCTCAACCTATGTTTAGAGAGCTCTTGATAACTCCTATGTTCAGCAAAGTTTTTGCATATGATTATCCATATTTTAACATCTTTCATTGGTACAGAAAATTTTGCAAACAGTGCAATAAATGTAAAAAGTGAGGTTTTGAGTGACACAAGGGTTAGCATAAAAAATTTTAAACTATTTAAAAATATAAATTTGTATAAATGGTACAAGTTCTCTACTCATGAATAGATATCATATCAAATAACCTATCAGCTAAGCTGAAATATTTTGTCATAAAATATTATTTATGTACAAGAATTTCATGGGATATTAATACTTTTATCAATTTTTTCTAGATATTAATTTTTTTGGCACTTGTGCCCGTGCTAGTAGGGTGCCAAGAGCACCATCCGAGCATGATCATTGCCAGAGCAGCCAACTGGCTCCGTGCCAGTGGCACGTAAAAGGGCACCATTCGAGCGTGATCGTTACCAACGTCACCTTACTGATGGCATGTGTAAAAAGATTGAAACGGGGTCATTGCCAGTACCACCTGACTGGCCACCATGCCGGTGGCACATAAAAAGCACCCACTACACTCTCGGAGTGGTTGGCGTTAGGAAGGGCATCCAGCTGTAGAATCTCTGCCAAATCCAGATTGGAGCCTGGTGCAGCCGCCTGGTTCACCAGCCCTCAGTCAAAATTGTCCAACCCATGTTAACATGGAAGGCGGACGTTAAACGATGATGATGATGATGATAAATTGTAATGGAAAATGTTACTTCTGTATTTCATGAATTATTTCATATCGGGTTGAAAATATATGAAAATGGAAGATAATTCAGTTTATAAATCAAATAGTCTGCTAATGTTTTTAATAATATTCCTTTTAATACATTTTGAAATTCAGGTACAGCCAGGCAGAAAACCATGGGCTATTGAATCCTGTAAAGTTATTAAATATGGCACTGTCTTCTCCTTATGTCGAGAAGTGTTACCAGATACTGTAGTGCAGGAATATTATGAAGACTGCTTACACGATTCTTGTGGGTAAGTTGGAACTATTTATTCCTTTAAATTTTTAAAAATTGTTGTTACAATGGTTTATTGGATAAGATTTTTACACTTGTGGCTTCAAAGTAAACTCCCTACCCTAAACTTTGCCAAATAAAGTCCAAAATTCAGTAGGCAAAAATTAAATTTTGCTTTAAAATAAATTTGGGGATTATACCCAACATATTTTAAACAAGAGATGGAATAAGAATTTCATGGTCATTCCAAGAGCTTTTTTGTTTCTTAGTCAGACAAAAGTGTAATTATATCATGACTTATAGTAACTCTCATACGAAAAATAAATACTACATACTACATAATAAACAGTTTCTTATCATTAGGGATATTTACAGCCTTTCACATAATGAAATACTAAAGAGGCCACTTAAAAGCTGTTGAATCCAGTTGCAGAGTCATTGTCCTGTACTTTACCAAAAACATTTGCAGTTATAAACCCAGTGTTGTTGCTTTGTAATAAGTATTAATGTTATAAGCATGTTACTGGTTTGATAATCATACTATGTAGCATTTTGCATAATTTTTGAATTATGTAAAACCAGGAGATGACTTTCTTGATGATAATTTGAATTTAGATGAGAGACAGAAAAAGGTTGTCACATTACAGCCTGGAGAAATTGGCTGATTCCAGGGCAACACCATGATGAGATGGTGATAAAAGTATCATCAACATGTACTCCATATAGAAATTAACAACGTGTATGTTATTAACCCAGCTAATTAGATTGTGAAAGAGAATTGTTTGGCACATTTTCAAGCCAGACCTAATTTTTATTAGTTATAAAGTTGGAGAAGGAGCAGTAGTATCCATGAATTAGCAAGTTTTTTTCAAAAGTGTTAGGCAAATGCAATTGATGTTGAGCTTCCTGCAGAAAAATATATAAGTATTGAGGGGGTTCCAAGCATGGGATACTTTGTCAAAACCGCAGAAAGTATGAGGTTGAGCAGAGATGGTTTTCCTTTTCCCTGTTGAGAAGGACTGAGAGGAATGGGTGGTGTGAGGCTGTTTGATAAGAGGAGGACTGAGGACTTGATGGGGATGCTGGGGTTGGAGGAATCGGTAGAACAGCTGGCAAAGGTGAATGGTGGTATGGGCATATGTAGAGGAGGGATGAGGACCATGTTCTGAAGAGGGTACAAGAGTTCGAGGTAAATGGACAGCGAAAGTGAGGTAGACCGAGGAAAATGTGGAGGGGACAGGTGGAGCAGGAGAGTGGGAGGGCTTTCTTGAGAAGGGAGGACACATAAAAGTGGGCAAGATAGTGTGAGGGTGATTGCTGTGGAAGTGCGGTAGATCCGACCCACCCCCATTAATAGGGACAAAACCCAAATTCAAAATGATGGATGATGATGATGATGTTCAAAAGCAAAAAAGTTGTCATAGTATAAAAGATAAAAAAGGGAGAACAATGTCTGCATAATAGTGTTTTATTTTTGCATGTAATTAATGATTTTGAAAGTAATTTAAGCTCTTTGTATCCAGATATATATAAGGAATGATTCAGTGTTGGGGGAACTTAAGCTTTTTCAAAGTCATTAATTGATTTTTCTAACCTTGAGAAGAAATTTTGGGGATGTAGATATTGTTGCAATGTTGTAGATATGTACATTATTTACATCATTTACATTGGACGGATATGTGTCCTCATCTTGTTTGTTGTTACCACAACATTTCAGCTGATTTACTCTCCAGCCTTCATCAGGTGTACTGCTGGAATTTTGAACCCAACCCCGGGTTTTAAGGTATTTTTTGATATTATTATTATTATCATTATTATTGTAGATAAAGTAATTGAGGTAATCAGAGTATGTGACAGAATACTTAAGATTAGATTAGTGCTTCATCATAGTTTAGCAACCATTATATGGACAGAAAGACCGATTCTATGACACTCTACTGCAGACTACCTCGTTGACGAACGACAGAGACCTTATCTTTGTGGCTGGTGACTTCAATGGTCACGTTGGACGACATGCTGGGGGCTTCCATGGCGTACATGGAGGCTATGGCTATGGCTCCCGCAACGAGGAGGGAACCAGGCTGCTGGAGTTCTGCGATGCAAATAATCTTATGATTTGCAACACTAACTTCAGGAAACCTACCAGCCACCTAGTCACTTACCAATCGGGCCAACATACCAGCCAATTGACTACATCCTTACAAGGCAAAGGGAGAGATGGCTGCTTATAAATACCAAAACCTTCCCAGGTGAAGAATGTACCCCACAACATAGACTGGTAGTTAGTGACTTTAGGATCAGGACTAGGAGGACAACCAGAAGACGACAAATATGGAGAAGAAGGATCTGGAAGCTTAAAGATCCTGCAAATGGACAGAGATTTAGGGACATATTACTTGAAGCCTCTGACGAAGTAGAAGGGGATAGAGCATCACAGGGGGTAGAAGACAGCTGGACGTTTCTAAGGGACAACCTGCTGAGAGCCACTGACCAGATCTGTGGCTGGTGCAAAGTCCCCTCTCGACCTAGAATAACGTGGTGGTGGAACAATATTGTAGACAGGGCTATTAGAGAAAAGAGACAGGCTTGGAAGGTCTGGAAAAATGGGGGTAGCAGGGGATTGTATCAGACTGCCAAAAGAGAAGCTAGGAGACAGGTTTATTTAGCCAGAGGGGAAGCAGATAAGAAAAAATTTGCCAATGTTCTGCGCCGTGAGGACCAAAGACTGGAGGTGTTTCGTGTTGCAAGACAGTGTGTGAGAGAGAATCGTGATGTGGTAGGAGAGAAGTGTGTTCGCATGGAAGATGGTTCACTTGCGCTAAATGAGGATGCAAAGAGAGAGGTTTGGAGATGCCACTATGAAAGGTTGCTGAATGAAGAAAATGAATGGGATAAAGAGAGTCTGCCGAATGTTGACCCAACAGAGGGACCAGCTATCCGAGTTGATAGTTCCGTGGTAGCTAAGGCAATTAGAAGCATGAAGACAGGGAAAGCCCCAGGCCCATCAGGAATCACTGCAGAGATGCTCAAAATGTCTGGTAGTGTCGGCTATAGCCTAGTCACCCGTATAGTTAATCAGGTGATACACAAAGGGGTCATACCCAATGACTGGTGTAGCAGTATAATAGTCAACTGCTACAAAGGTAAAGGTGATGCCCTAGATACAAATAACTACAGAGGTATCAAGCTGTTGGACCAGGTGATGAAGGTTACGGAGAGGGTCATAGCCCAACTAATTAGAGAGAGAGTTAGTTTAGATGAGATGCAGTTTGGGTTTGTGCCAGGGAAAAGTACTACTGATGCTATATTCCTGGTAAGGCAGCTGCAGGAGAAATACCTAGCCAAAGATAAGCCCCTGTACCTGGCTTTTGTTGACATGGAGAAAGCCTTCGACAGGGTCCCCCGATCCCTTATCTGGTGGGCAATGAGGAAACTAGGGATAGATGAATGGTTAGTGAGAGCTGTGCAGGCCATGTACAGGGACGCCGCTAGTAGGGTGAGGGTTGGAAATGTGTACAGTGAAGAATTCCGGGTAGAGGTAGGAGTCCACCAAGGCTCAGTACTCAGCCCCCTCCTATTTATCATAGTCCTCCAGGCAATAACGGAGGAATTCAAGACAGGATGCCCTTGGGAGCTCCTCTATGCTGATGACCTTGCTCTAATTGCTGAGTCGCTATCAGAACTGGAGGAGAAGTTTCAGGTGTGGAAACAAGGATTAGAATCGAAGGGCCTCAGAGTCAATCTAGCTAAAACCAAAGTCGTAATCAGTAGGAAGGTAGACAAATCACAAACACCTTCAGGTAGATGGCCCTGCTCGATCTGTAGAAAAGGTGTAGGTAGAAACTCTATAAGATGCACCAAGTGTAAGCTATGGACACATAAGAGATGCAGCAATGTCAAAGGAAGGCTAACTAGGAAGATGGTTTTTGTATGTGGCAGATGCTCAGGAACAATAAACACTGAAAATGCTCTGAGACCAACTTCCGTCACTTTCCAGGGAGAAAAACTAGAAATAGTTGATAGTTTCCGTTACCTAGGTGACCAAGTCAGCAGTGGGGGCGGGTGTGCTGAAAGTGTAACTGCTAGAGTAAGAATAGCTTGGGCAAAGTTCAGAGAGCTCTTACCTCTGCTGGTGACAAAAGGCCTCTCGCACAGAGTGAAAGGCAGACTGTATGATGCGTGTGTACGAACAGCCATGCTACATGGCAGTGAAACATGGGCCGTGACTGCTGAGGATATGCGTAAGCTCGCTAGAAATGAAGCCAGTATGCTCCGATGGATGTGTAATGCCGGTACTCACACTCGGCAGAGTGTAAGTACCTTGAGAGAAAAGCTGGACCTAAGAAGCATCAGTTGTGGTGTGCAAGAGAGACGTTTGCGCTGGTATGGTCATGTGGCGAGAATGGATGAAGATAGTTGTGTGAAAAAGTGCCACACCCTAGCGGTTGAGGGAACCTGTGGAAGAGGCAGACCCAGGAAAACCTGGGACGAGGTGGTGAAGCACGACCTTCGAACTTTAGGTCTCACTGAGGAAATGACTAGAGACCGAGACCTCTGGAAGTGTGCTGTGCGCGAGAAGACCCGGCAGGACAAGTGAGTCCATAACCCGTGGCCTTCTACATGGGATGGAGCCAGCCTACGTATGCATACCTTCCCTTCTTGGGACACAAAACTCTACTTGTGAAGACGTGATGAGGCAAGTGAGGATCAGAATCGAAATCGATCAATGGAAATTGCGGATGTGCTACCAGTGCCGGTGGCATGTCAAAACTCTGCTTGTGAAGACCCATTGAGGCAAGTGACGATCAGAATCGAAATCGATCAATGGAAATCGATCAATGGAAATTGCAGATGTGTTACCAGTGCCGGTGGCATGTAAGAGAACTTTCCGTTTCGCGACCGTTGCCAGCACCGCCCCGTTTCGTGTCCGTTGCCAGCCTCGCCTGGCCCTCGTGCCGGTGGCACATAAAAAGCACCATCCGTTCGTGGCCGTTTGCCAGCTCTGTCTGGCACCAGTGCGGGTGGCACGTAAAAAGCACCCACTACACTCACGGAGTGGTTGGCGTTAGGAAGGGCATCCAGCCGTAGAAACACTGCCAGATTTGACTGGGCCTGATGAGGCCTTCTGGCTTCACAGACCCCAGTGGAACCGTCCAACCCATGCTAGCATGGAAAACGGACGCTAAACGATGATGATGATGATGATGATTGTCACCTTATAGCCTGGAGAAATTTTCTGATTCCAGGGGAACGTCATGATGAGATGGAGATAAAACTATAATAATAATAATAATAATATCAAAAAGTACCTTAGGAATGAGAACCCGGGGTTGGGTTCAAAATTTCACCAGGACACCTGATGAAGGCCGGAGAGCAAATCAGCCGAACTGTTGTGGTAACAACAAAGACGAGGACACATAACTATCAAATGTAAATAGAAATGATATTGTACAGAATTCCTCATCTCTAAAATATAGAAAAGTATTGTAGACTTGTGAAACTATGTTGATGAGCAGATTAATAGTTTTTACTCATTTGAACAAAGAACACCAGTGTTTAGCATTGAAGAATTGTATAAAATGTTAGAATTGTTGGCAATTTATAAATGTGAAAATACCATATTGATATAGTCTACTTTTATTAAAATTTGTATAAAAGCTCTCTTGGTAAAAAATGAAAGAGATTGTATGTAACTCAGGAGAGTGCTGTCAAGGTGTTGAAATACAATATAAAATCAGATTTTCATCAGATTCATGAAGAAGGAAATGGCCAGTAGTTGTTTTAAAATATTTATGCTCAAGACCAGAATAATAGTATTTGCAGGGTTATTTTCTTTTTTCTGTAAAATAAATTTTTCAATTCTGTAAATTTGTGAGGTCGATTACAGAACTTAAAGAAAAATAAAGAGACTGTATATAAAAGTTAAGAAAATCTTTAATATAAACAAGCATTTATTTGAATTTTTAATCCTTTTTAATTATTATAGTTGCAACTTGGGTGGAGATTGTGAATGTTATTGTACAGCAGTTGCAAACTTTGCCAAAAGATGTACAAACATTGGAGTTGTAGCTAGATGGCGAAACAATGATAGGTGTGGTAAGTATTCAGAAATATATTTTTGCATCAAGTTCAAAGAATAAAGCATAAATAATATGAGCAATGCTTTTGCTATATGGATCTCTCTTTTCATCACTATACATCTATTTCAATACAGTTACACTTCTTTCTTAATAACTTACACACACACACACACACATCTGTTTACTTTAGTTTGATCAAAGGCCCCAGATGTTGCTCATAAAATCTATGCTTCTAATTGTCAGCTGCCACCTGTTAATTCTATCCCCACAGTAATCTGATGGTATGGTTATACATGGAATTCCTTT
>NC_042998.1:31033799-31046299 GCF_006345805.1 Octopus sinensis
ACACAATTGTTTCGAGTATCTTTCCCCCAAGAAATAACCACTGTGCTGTGTATAATCAATTTCAAGTTTTAAATGATGTCATAAAAATGTTTAATGCACAAAATATTAAAACTAAAATATGTCCTATTTCAGCTGTTATGTGTGATGGGCTTCGAGTCTACAAAGAATGTGGTTCTTCCAATCCTCCAACATGTAGAGACAAACAAGAAACCCATCTTTACGACAATACTACCTTTTGTGTAGAAGGCTGTTTTTGTCCACCGGGTTATGTTGAAGACGGTAAGGAAGATTTGAAGTACTTAAAAAATGTTATTTCCTACGTTTTCCTCCTTGTTTTTATTTACTGTTTTTTTTCCACTTTTGCAAATATATCTTCTACTTTCAATAACTTTTTAGACTTTATTTATTGATTGGTATCTTCGTTAAACATCTATTATTTCTCAGTCTATTAATATTGTTCACTTGCACTTCGCCTCAAGAACACAACTTCAGGATTCTTTACATATGCAGAAGTACACAGACCACACACGCACATCACTTATCACTATGGAGTATTTAATCATATATAACTATACCTTTGGCATTCAATTATTTTTCTCACACATGTAACTTCCCTCCTATCTCTAAATGAACATTTTCCCTTCAGTTCCATAAAAAAAATTCAACAGCTATAGGAGAAAAAATGTTTTATTTAATTAAGATGTTGGATTTGATTATTTAAATAGTTATTTATCTATCCAGCTACACACACACACACATACACACACTGAAAAACACAGTGTTGACTTCTAAAGCATTTAATATACTCAATAGTATGATATGGTTGCATAACGAAATGTTGGTTCTCTACAAGTCATTAATATGTATGTACTAGCTGCCAAGAATGTCTTTAATATGTAAATTGGTATATCCAATAATGTTACACTGCTATATTTAGTGGCTAATTAAGCAATGAGTCTGTGGATGATTAAGGGGTTGGATGGGTGCTGATGAAGTAGCAAAAACTTTTGAAATATGGCATATACACTCATTATCTATTTTTCCATCTTTGATTGCATTACACATGTTCGGATACAAAACATTGTAAGAGATCAGTGCTGACGATAACTTCTATAGAATATCTGTAGATATAACCTTAACATGTGAGATATATATATATATATATTTATACAAGTTCTTCTACCAATGTAGCAGAATCTGCATGAATACTGAATAGTAATACCAATATCCTACTTAAAGGCAGTGAGCTGGCAGAATCATTAGCATGATGGACAAAATGCTTAGCGATATTTCACTCATTTCTGAGTTCAAATTCTGCCGAGGTCAACTTTGCTTTTCATCCTTTCGGGGTCGATAAATTAACCCTTTCATTACCAACCCAGCTGAAACTAACTTTGGCTCTGTAGTACAAATGTCTTATTTTCATAAGTTTTGAATTAAAATCTTCCACCAAACCTTAGTCACAATTTATATTCCTAACACCAGCTTAATGATAACTAAGTTATTTTACTAATTTTTTTGTTATATTTAAAGTAATTGAAAGAAACACAGAGCATCTCAAAATAAATACAATAACGGAAGGGTTAAGTACCAGTCAAGAACTGGGGTCAATGTGATCGACTATCCCCTTCCCCACAAATTCCAGGCCTTGTGCTTGCAAAAGAAATTATTAATATTCTACTTAAGGTGAAATGTACTATAAGAATGTCATAATGCTGCAGTGTCCATCTTGAGAAAGCATATTATATAGATATATATTATTAAAAAGCACACAAGTATCAGTAGCAAAAGTAAGTTGAATTCATGTGATCCAGAAGTTCTGCTGCCAGTGCTGGACATTTTTCATCTGCTACTGTTAGTTCTCTGCTTCTGAGCATTTTATGTCTAAACGAGATGCTTTATCAAAACGAATACTGCAGTATTGTTGAATTTTTACAGTATATCCACATTAAATAGGATATACAGATTGCTTTTTAGTACTAATACTATATATAGAGATATAAATATACACATAAACACAGACACACACACACACATAGGAATAAGGGCATACAGCAATCTAAAAGTAGTATAAAAATAAAAAATACAAAAATATGAAATCCATTAACCCTTTTGTTACCGTATTTATTTTGAGGTGCTCTGTGTTTCTTTCAATTAATTTTAAATATAACAAATAATTTAGTAAAATAACTTAGTTATCATTAAGCTAGTGTTAAGAACATAGATTGTAACTAAGGTTTGGTGGAAGATTTTAATTCAAAACTTATGAAAACAAGACATTTGTACTAGAGATCCAGAGGCGGTTTCAGCCGGATTGGTATCGAAAAGGTTAATCTCTCAGTAGTCTTGTGAGTGAGGAGTTGTATTTGTAAGTTTGACACTCTTGTTACTTCTTGAAGTGATGATTTTATGTACAACATTACATCTTGTTTCTAAATTTGCTCAGTTTATAAGGAAATGAAAAATATTTCTCTAATACTACCCAGAACATAAACTGCTAAAAGATCAGGATGAATTAGCATCAGAGTATTATTTTAATTTTTATAGGAGAAGATTGTATTAAACCAGATGACTGTGTTTGTTGGTATGAAGGGAAAATATATCCATCTAAAGCTGTCGTTAGATTTAACGACTGTCATAACTGGTGAGTTTTTGCATTTATTTATTTCTCCTAAATTTATATTCCTGACAGGAGCTTGTCATATTTGTTATGTCAGAATGCTGAAGAAAGTGTCTTGCACTCTGCAGTTGTGACTCTTTATATTCTAAATTCAAATTTGTTGATGTCACCTTTGTCTTTCAATCTTTTAGTGTCAGTAAGATATCTGACAGTCAAATATTGGGGTTGGTACTGTTCACTGGTTCTTCCTCCTGTCAAATTTCTGATCTTGTGCTTTAAATAAAAATACAGAGATTTAAATAACAGTAAATGTATATTAAACAAGAAATTGTCTGTTTATCTAGCAGATAATGTCATAATACAATATTTATGACCAGAACAAATCCTAAGAATACATACATGCATGCACACACTCACACACATACATATTTATACATACATGTCTTCTTAGGATTTGTTCTAGTCATCAACATCAAATTTCTGAATAATAGATGATTGCATTAAACACTAATGGGGTATCCTGTCGGCTGGTAATGAAAGGATGACAAAATTAATTGTATGTAAGTTTACATACAGTAAATTTACCTGAAGCTGTTTATAAAAGAATGACAGAATGAGGGGACAAAGCCTCTTTGGTGGAATCAATAAGGTAGCTGCTCAGTAACTATATATGACATGTAGAAAACGTTGCCTCTTTTTATGTACACTCATAAGATTGGGTTTGTAAATATTTTACATTATAAATATGTGTGGTAAGTGGCTTACTTACGAACCACATGGTTCCAGCTTCAGTCCCACTGCGTGGCACCTTGGGCAAGTGTCTTCTACTATAGCCTTGGGCCGACCAAAGCCTTGTCAGTGGATTTGGTAGACGGAAACTCAAAGAAGCCTGTTGTGTGTATATATATATATATGTATGTATGTATGTATGTATGTGTGTGTGTGTGTGCATGTTTGTGTGTCTGTGTTTGTTCCCCCACCCCACCCCACCCCCAACATCGCTTGACAACCGATGGTAGTGTGTTTACGTTCCCATAACTTAGTGGTTCAGCAAAAGAGACCGATAGAATAAGTACTTGGCTTACAGAGAATAACTCCTGGAGTCGATTTGCTTGACTAAAGGTGGTGCTCCAGCATGGCCACAGTCACATGACTGAAACAGGTAAAAGAGTAAAAAGAGTAAGAGTATATATACATCAATTATTATTTAAAACAGTTTGGCCCGAATCCCATGCAACTTAGAGTTTTGTAGGCCCCTTATAAAATCCTAGCTAATCAGGCTCAGGCAGCTGAATGGAAAAGTGCAAGAAGTCCAAGATGGCTACTGGAAATTGGGCTGCCATTGGTCAAAACAGGTCACATGGTGTTATTAGCATTGGACCTGAAATTTCAGCAACATCAAATCCATTAAAAAAGAGAATGTGAATTTCTTGGACTGCTTGGCTGGACAGAAAGCTGGAGATGCCTTGCGGTCTGGCTGGTCTTCAAAGTGACTTGAGCACCAATGGATCCATGGCTTGCAAGGATGTGTGTGTGTGTGTGTGTGTGTGAGCTCTGTCAGTGCATGTGTGCGCATGTCTTGTGTGTGTGTGTGAGAGAGAGTGTGTGAGCGAGCGAGCGAGTGTGTATGTGTGCGTGAGAGTGTGTGTGTGTGTGTAAGTGAGAGTGTGTATGTGAGTGAGTGCATGTGTGGGAGAGAGTGTGTATGTGAGTGAGTGCATGTGTGGGAGAGAGTGTGTGGGAGAGAGTGTGTGTGTGTGAGTGTATGTGAGTGTGTGTGTGAGTGTATGTGAGTGTGTGTGTGAGTGAGTGAGTGTGTGTGTGTGAGAGAGTGTATATGAGAGTGTGTGTGTGTGTAAGAGTGTGTGCATGTGAGAGTGAGAATGTGTGCATGTGTGAGTGTATGTGTGTGCATGTGTGCATGTAAGCTGGCATGTGAGTGAGAGCTGATGACATTATCTTGCTGGTGTGTATGTATGTTTGCTAGGGTGTATGTACATGTGTGTGCAGGTGTGTATCAGCCATGTGTGAATACCTACATGTGCACACATACGAGTATATATGTCAGCTGTGTATATCAGCCGTGTCTGAATGAATACATGTGCATTAATCTTTTCTATTCTAGGCACAAGGCCTGAAATTTTGGGGGAGGGGCCAGTCAATTAGATTGACCCCAGTATGCAACTGGTATTTTATTTATCGACCCTGAAAGGATAAAAAGCAAAGTCGACCTCGGCAGAATTTGAACTCAGAACACAAAGACAGACGAAATACTACTAAGCATTTCGCCCAGCGTGCTAACGATTTTGCCAACACGCTGCCTTGTGCATTAATATCTGCTGTATGCATGTGTGCATATATATGCTTGGAATGCATGCATGGGTGTGTATGTACATATGGATGCTTGAGTATGTATTTCTATATTTATATCTTTATGTATGAATATGTGTGTGTGTGTATGTGTGTTTTTATCTGGATAAATATGTATACATATGTTTACAGCTGATGTGTATGTGTGCATGTGTGTGTATGCTTCTGACATTTGTGTGTGTGTGTGCGTATGGGAGTGCATGTATTGTGTGTGTGTGTGTGTGCATGAGTGAGTGTGTTTGAGTATGACTGGTGTATGATAATGCAGTTGCATCAGTATTGATATTGGGTGAGATTTTGGTAGTGCTAGGGTGAAAGAGAGGAAAATTATACATACATAGATGTATATGTGTGTGTATATGTGTGTGCACAACCGCTTAGATAGAGACAATCATAGGTTACAGAGAATGCATAAGGTTGGAAGGCCAGCCTAAGATCTGTGCAGGCATCAGTGGATGGTACTCTACTCTTGGTTATGAAGCAGCCATTATTAACCCTTTCGTTACCAACCTGGATGAAACCAGCTCTGGCTCTGAGTACAAATGTCTTGTTTTCGTAAGTTTTGAATTAAAATCTTCCACCAAACCTTAGTCAATTTATGTTCCTAACACTAGCTGAATGATAACTAAGTTATTTTACTAAATATTTTGTTATATTTAAAGATATTGAAAGAAACACAGAACATCTCAACAGAAATACAGTAACGAAAGGGTTAAAGTGGTGTATATGGAGACAATCATATTCATATGTTTTGAGCTGTTTATCATTTACAGCATACAACTTGAGATCAACCATATTCAGAAGATGGTAAATAGCCTAACTATAGCACTTGTATCCACATACAGTTCTGTTTAGTATGTCAGTTAAAGGCATCAACACCAAACACAGATGGCGTAAAGAAAGAGAATACCCATGAAATATTCCTTGTGTAAAAAAAAAAAAAGAAACAACCATCACAACAGAGGTAGGAATCCAGATATGAAATAAGATCCCCAGCTTCTGGTTAAAATATTTAACAAAGGCTCATAAGGTGCTATAGGGAAAATTTTATGAGATGCAGATGGAGTAAAAGACAACACTCAACTGGCTTACTGAAAAGAAACCCATCTTAATCCCTAAATCTAAGAAACCACAGATTCTCAAAACTACAGACCCTTAACATGTCTTCCTACAACCTGCAAAACCTTAATTGCAAAGAGTGAACAAACAGAAAAAGAAAACCTGTTTCCCGAAAGGACTTTGTAACCATTCATGTAGCTGTGAAGATAATCACTCACCAATAAATCAATAACTAAAGATTGACGAAGGAAAAGGAAGGGTCTGAGCATGGCGTAGCTTTAGGGCCGGAAGGCTTTTGATTGTATTGCCCATGCATGGATCCTAGAAATATAGTCATTAAAAGTTGGATTTAGTTTTAGTTTCCTTCTATTTTTTGTTTTTGTAACTTCAAAACTGTGCCATTTTCTCATATGTTTCATATATTTTCTTGTTATTGGGTTGGTGCACAATTATTGCAGCTTTTTTTCAATAAATTTTATTCAACAAAAACAATAACAACATAACAAAAACATCTTTAAATGATTATTCTGGAACATATTCACCATCTACTTCAATTACTGCTTCCCCTTTGCTTGGCAGATGGTCAGACCATCATTTAAAGATGCTTTTGTTAAATAATATTATTGTTTTTGTTGAATAAAATTTGCTGAAAAAAAGTCGCAATAATTATGCACCAACACAATATTTGTGCTACATCCTTTACAAAGCACTTTTTTTCTTGATGATCTCTGACAACTATATCTGGCCTATTGGCCTTAATTTCTCTATCTGTGTGTATTGTCATATCCCAGAGTATGGTTGCTTTCTTATTTTCTGTGACCTTTTCTGGTGTGTGCCTATACCATCTTTTTTCTGTTGTTATTTCATAGTATTGGCATAGCTTCCAGTGTATATAGGTTCCAACTCTGCCGTTACTGCTTCTTCTCCATCACCACATATTCTGCAGTTGTATTTCTTTTTATTACATGTTCTTAATGATTTCTGGTGGCGGGGAGGCTTTGGTCTTGGGCTGCAATTAAAAATCCTTCAGTCTCTGCTTTGAGTCCTGAGCTTCTCAGCCATTGCTGGGATTTTGCTTTGTCTATTTCTTTTCTGTTTAGTTTAACCCAATATTTGCAATAAAGGGGTTTTTCTTGCCTATTATTATTATTATCATCATCATTATTATTACTATTATTGTGTGATTATTATTATTATTATTTGCTTGGCTTTTGCTTTGTATTTGTACAAGTTGACTCCAAGTCTTAGCTAGAGACCTCAAGAGACAAGTTAGAAGTTTGAGTTGTTGTTATGCCTAGGTGTCATGTATTTGGTTTTTGAGCAAAGTATTGTTCTAGAGAATGTCTGTGAAAACATTAGAAAATTAGAAGTTTGTTCTAAAAGTGATTTGATTATAAGATGATAGTGTGATATTAACCCTTTCGTTACCGTATTTATTTTGAGATGCTCTGTGTTTCTTTCAATTAATTTTAAATATAACAAAGAATTTAGTAAAATAACTTCGTCATCATTCAGCTAGTGTTAGGAACATAAATTGTGACTCAGGTTTGGTGGAATATTTTTAATTCAATACTTATGAAAACAAGACATTTGTACTACAGAGCCAGAGGCGGTTTTGGCCGGGTTGGTATCAAAAGGGTTAAGATGAGAGTAAAAGGTGTTTCCTGTTATGTTCATTTAAAATTAATTTTCAACCATGATTTGATTTTTTAGACCTTCTAGTTCAGTTGGGTCAATTTCTGTGTGACTTTCATCTGTTTGATTTTCATCTTCCTTGATATTTATGGCTGGTTCAGAAAGTATTTCACTTTGCTTATAAGTTACATTGACTCTTTCTATCATTATTGCATTTTCATCAAACCTGGGTTACTCTGTAATTATTTCTTCAATAGTATCTTCTTTAGTTGCACCTTCGTTCATATTATCCTTTACTGATTGTTTTATCTGGTCAATCTCTAATTCAGTAATTTCTTTGTGATATTGTTTCTTCTGACATTGGCAAGCTTGTTACTATCTATGTAGGAACTTGCTTCAAAGTGCTTCTCTCTCTATTACAGGTAGGCTTGTTCAGTATTGAATTTATTTGTAGGGAAATACATGGTGCAATAGAAAGCCTTAAAAACTTCTTTATTACCTTTCCTGGACCACTTTTCATTCTTTTTCTTTTGATTATTAGATGATGAGCATGGATGGCCACCTGTTAGAATATTCCAGTTGTGGTTCACATCCAGCTCCTGTATTTCGGGAAGATTTGAACCAGCAGTTGGTTTTTCACCCCCAGTGTGATTCCTCATTTGGATGTGCAGCTCTTGTTGACCCAAGGGATGGCCAATCTGGTGTTAATTTTGCTTTGTTATCATTGAGATATGAAGAGCTTGGATGTTGCCATTAAGCAATAGACCTGTCTATTTAGCATTAACTTTTTGAGACATCACCACCTCTGGCTTCTTTGTATGAAAACCTTCCTCATAATATAGTTTCATAAGGCTAACAGAACAGTATTTGACATTTTTCTTCTTTTTTTTTTTTTTTTTTTGTTGACATCAGTGGTGGCTCATAGATAAAATTAGTTGGGGTATTGCTTCAGAAAATTTTTAGCCGTTGTTTTAATACTGTTTAAAAGGAAACAAACATATAAAACGAATATTTATACATAAACTTGTATGGTTCGTGCTTTAGCCATTGCCGGGTAGTGTGTTTAATTTGTTCACTGAACACCACCATGAATTCCCCCTTGGTTTTCAAAAATCACCCGAAATCACAAAATAAGGGGGAAAAATCTGCCCTATTTTCCAAATCCTGGCAACAACACTGTAACTGGAAGTAGAATAATAATCTAATTCTACACTTCGTCACATTCAAGAATATAAACACGTTTTTAAGCACAATACACATGGAGTCAAAGAGAAACAGTACCTTTTACCAGCACATCAGGGTTAGCACTGTGTGAACGACAGTGCTCTCTCTCCCTAGTGTGCAGCTCCCTATCTCCAATATGCGAGGATGCGTACAACAGCCAAACATCATGTTGCTGGAACTGTGAAGCGCACAGTTCTATATAAGGATTTTAGTGTCTTTTTCATAAACTCGAGGTTGGCTACTTATATTAATTAAGCTTAAGGTTTATATAATGTACAAGTATAAAGAAAGAATTAAAGAAATTTTTTTAAAAATTCAATCAAAGAATTGAATGTTATTGATAATATCAAGTGGAAATAGTGGGTGCTGCAGTTCTGCAGTGCCTATACACAAGCCATCACTGCTGAAATATAATATTCCTATAAAATTTACCTCTATATTTTCATTTATTAATTATTTATTTATTATTATTTATTCATTTATTAATATTTATTTTTATTTATTATTTACTTATTTGTTTATTATTTATTTTTATAGTTTATTATTACTTATTTATTTCTTATATTCTTTTATTTGTTTCAGTCATTTGACTGTGGCCATGCTGAAGCACCACCCTCAGTCAAACAAACTGACCCTAGAACTTATTCCTTGTAAGCCTAGTACTTATTCTATTGGTCTCTATTGCCAAACCGCTAAGTTACGGGGACATGAACACACCAACATCAGTTGTCAAGCAAAGGTGGAGACACAAACATACTCACACACACATACACACACACACATATATATATATATATACACACAATGGGTTTCTTTCAGTTTCTGTCTATCAAGTCCACTTACAAGGCTTTGGTCAGCCCAAGGCTATAGTAGAAGACATTTACCCAGGTGCCACGCAGTGGGACTGAACTCAGAACCATGTGGTTGGTAAGCAAGCTACTTACCACACAGCCACTCCTGTGCCTATATTTATCTATTATTTATTTATTATTATTTATTCATTTATTAATATTTATTTTTATTTATTATTTACTTATTTGTTTATTATTTATTTTTATAGTTTATTATTACTTATTTATTTCTTATATTCTTTTATTTGTTTCAGTCATTTGACTGTGGCCATGCTGAAGCACCACCCTCAGTCAAACAAACTGACCCTAGAACTTATTCCTTGTAAGCCTAGTACTTATTCTATTGGTCTCTATTGCCAAACCGCTAAGTTACGGGGACATGAACACACCAACATCAGTTGTCAAGCAAAGGTGGAGACACAAACATACTCACACACACATACACACACACACATATATATATATATATACACACAATGGGTTTCTTTCAGTTTCTGTCTATCAAGTCCACTTACAAGGCTTTGGTCAGCCCAAGGCTATAGTAGAAGACATTTACCCAAGGTGCCACGCAGTGGGACTGAACTCAGAACCATGTGGTTGGTAAGCAAGCTACTTACCACACAGCCACTCCTGTGCCTATATTTATCTATTATTTATTTATTTATTTTCATTTATTTATTTATTTACCTCTGTATTATTTTCATTTAATTGAACAGTACTTGTGAGGCTGGAGATATGATATGTTACAAGTGTGACTGTACTGATGGTTTCCAGTGCACTGATCTTACGTGCATCAACAAAACTAAAGTTTGTGATGGGACCTTCGATTGCCATGATGCAACAGATGAACTGAACTGCGGTAAGTATAAAGCTTTTTTATATTTGAAATGAAAACTTTTTTTTTTTCCTTTTACTTGTTTCAGTCAGTTGAATGCGGCCATGTTGGGGCACCGCTTTTAGTCAAATTGACCCCAGAACTTATTCTTTGTAAGCCTAGTACTTATTCTCTTTGGCTGAACTGCTAAGTTACAAGAGATGTAAACACACCACCATCAGTTGTTAAGTGATAGTGGGGGACAAACACACACACACACACACACACACACACATAAAATACACTGCTTTATTTGGAGTTTGCTAGTGTTAACAATAATCACAAATAAAATAGAGACTGGAGTTGTAGTGCTCCAAGTGAGATATATTCAACTTAATAATTTCAATTGAGGCAATACAAGCGGAAAACTAGAGGAACATTATTAATAACCACACTCGAAAATTAAATATATATATATATGTATATATACATGCATATATATATATATATATGTATACATATATGCATATATATATGTATACATATATGCATATATATATGTGTGTATATATATGCATATATATATATGTGTGTATATATGCATATATATATGTATACATATATGCAAATATATATGCATATATATAGATGTACATATATATGCATATATATATATATATCTTTTTTATTCATCTAGTTTCAGCTCACAAGCTATGGCCATGCTGGGGCATCGCCATTTGGTGTCGCTACATAATTTTACTTCGTATATATATATATATATCATCATCATCGTTTAATGTCCATTTTCCATGCTAGCATGGGTTGGATGGTTCGACCGGGGTCTGGGAAGCCAGGAGGCTGCACCAGGCTCCAGTCTGATCTGCCAGCTGTAGAATCTCTGCCAGATCAGACTGGAGCCTGGTGCAACCTCCTGGTTTCCCAGACCCCAGTCGAACCGTCCAACCCATGCTAACCTCGAAAACAGACATTAAATGATGATGACGATGATGATATATATATATATATACATACATACATACATATATATATATACATATACATACATATATATATATACATATACATACATATATACATATCATCATCATCATCATCATCGTTTAGCGTCCACTTTCCATGCTAGCATGGGTTGGACGGGTCAACTGGGGTCTGTGAAGCTGGAAGGCTTCGTCAGGCCCAGTCAGATCTGGCAGTGTTTCTACGGCTGGATGCCCTTCCTAACGCCAACCACTCCGCGAGTGTAGTGGGTGTTTTTTACGTGCCACCTGCACAGGTGCCAGACAGAGCTGGCGAACGGCCACGAACGGATGGTGCTTTTATGTGTCACCGGCACGGGGCCAGGCGATGCTGGCAACGGACACAAACGGATGGTGCTTTTACGTGCCACCGACACGGGGCCAGACAGAGCTGGCAACCGGCCACGAGCGGACGGTGCTTTTACGTGTCACCGGCACGGGGCCGGGCGAGGCTGGCAACGAACACGAACGGATGGTGCTTTTACGTGCCACCGACACGGGGCCAGGCAGAGCTGGCAAACGGCCACGAGCAAATGGTGCTTTTACATATCACCGGCACGGGTGCCAGACGAGGCTGACAGCGGACACGAGCGGATGGGTCACTTAACCCCTGCTTTCTGATATATGATTTGATTTTGATTGTTCTCACTGGTCTTGCCGGGTCTTCTCACGCACAGCATACTTCCATAGGTCTCGGTCTCTGGTCATTTCCTTGGTGAGATCTAGAGTTCGAAGGTTGTGCTTCACCACCTCGACCCAGGTTTTCCTGGGTCTACCTCTTCCACAGGTCCCCTCAACTGCCAGGGTGTGGCACTTTTTCACACACCTATCTTCATCCATTCTCACCACATGACCATACCAGCGCAATCGTCTCTCTTGCACACAACATC
>NC_042998.1:31051299-31056105 GCF_006345805.1 Octopus sinensis
AGAGATCGTATGGTGTGGAGATCGCAACAACCGGAAAAAGAAAACGGTATTTTGGCGGATCCTCACCCAAACAAAGGCAAGAGAACGCTTGCTTCTTATGTCACAAAACAAATAATACAATTGTATGTGTTGGAAGAATATTAGCATGTTTGCCCAGCTAAAATAAAAATTCTTACTATAAAGAAGAATGGAGTAAAGGTTCACCAGCAAAAGCAGCTATTGCTTGTGAATGTGCATGAACTTTTTGCGGAATACAGTAAGAAGGACTCAGCAGATCAGGTAGGCCTTTCAGGGTCTTCTGGCTTGCAAGTAAAATGGTGTGTTCCTGTTAATGCCTCAGTATGTGACCGTAAGCAACACCAAAATGCAAAATTTATCGCCACTACAATTCCCCATGTAGTCACGACTACAAAAACTTACTTGGCAAAATGTTCTCTTCCATGAACAATCATGATTACGTGCTGTTCCTGTGTCAATCATGCCCTCGCATGATTAACATTGAACAACGGAAATTGTTAGGCATTCTTCCATCATGATTTTCACTTTGACAATTTAGTAACATAGAATGAGAGTGCACATGTGGAGTGGACTGCCCTCTTATGCCTAACAAACACAGTGAGTGACTTCATTCAAACCGCTGGCAGAGTATTTCATTCTCCATGACAGCACCATTTCATAGCAACACCTCAAGTTTCCTTAGTTATCTGAAAGATGATTTGACATCAAATCAAGCTATAGTATTTTGGGATTTTACAGGAGATTATCTTTTGGTAGTTCAGGAAGAGGTGCATGTGTTTTTTTGGAACAATTCACCCATTCATTACAGAGACCATTGGAAACCTGCAATGGACTTCAAACTATCATATCTGATTGTTTGAAACACATCACCACCAAAACGCACGCCTCTCTTACAAGGGTTATAAAAGCACGTCAATTATAGCTGCTATTCATAAATAAGCTCCCGTACTTCAGTGACGGTGCAGCCAAACAATACAAGAACTACAAAAGCCAAACAAATCTCTGTCATCATCAGAACGAATATAAGCTCGAGATAATTTGGAATTTCTATGCCACACCACATGGAAAGAGTTCATGTAATAGAATCGGTGGGAGAGTGAAAAGTTTGGGTCGAAAAGCAAGCTTACAAGCAGCAAAAGAAAGATAAAATCACACAGCTTCCGACATATAAAACTAGGCACGCGCAAGCATTCCAGCAATAAATTTCTTTACATGTCAGCCACCGATGTCGTCCTATATTAAATTCATTTCGACTTGCATGCATGATTCAGTTACGCAGAGAAAGTAATTCACTCACAATACCAACACTGCCTTGTTCCTTTTTCAACAAGTAAACAGCTAATAAAAACAATAGCAGCTGATCACCATTTCACCCTTCTAGATAAAGTATAATCAAGTAGGGTACCATTGGCTTATGTTATTAAGCTATTCTATTCGCCAGAGGACATACTATTTGTCGAACATCATGATATCTGACTTATAGATTTCCCCAAGTAAGGTTTTTGCATTTCCACAATCCAAACTTAGAGCATTTAAGCACGTAAGGATCTCACCTGTTATCCATGTGGTTTCTCAAACCTGGCTCACCTGGTTTTAGCACCATCTAACATAGTTTTGTAAAATTTCTCTTATAGAAATTAACTCGTCTTCTCGTAAACAGTGATTTACATAATAGGTAATCAATACATTATTAAGATTGTAATCTCTTTATATTTACTGCTTCAATATGAAATTTTATTCAAGCTTTCAAACCTAATTATTTTAGGACAAGATAATTCTGCACACACATATTAGGTTCGTTTTACTCCACTATGCATCTAAAAACATTCAGAAAAACAATTCATTTCTTTCAACCAAACAAAGAGTTCTTTTACAGTATCCTTCCACAAGACAATTTAATATTATTGTAAAACTCTTTGATTTAAATTTGATATCAAAAGTCATTTACTTTATGAATAAACTTCCTTCTTTTTCATTAAAGGACCTCCTATCCCTACAGAAACAACACCCACTGGTCAGTATCAATTTTGACATCTCTCTCTGTCTTACTGAATACAATTATAAGCAGATCTCTTTTATCTCTCTCTCTATTTCTTTGTCTGTCAGTCTATCCATCCATCCATCCATCCATAGATGCCATCGCCCCACAAACTTTTCTTGAGACTCTAAAGCCAAAATCAAATATAATGCTTCACCTCTAGGAGGTGGGAATCTGTTATGGGCATTTGGTCAGCTAGTAAATGAAGGAAAATAATCTGGCGTCAGTGAAAATGGGTCATCTCCGTTAGAACATTTTTTTCTTACCCAACAGAGCAGTGACGAGGGATTTATAAATGGGGCTTACTTCCAATCGTAAGAACCCCCATGGTTCTACTCAGAAACTAGGGAATCCTATTTTAGTAAAATTTTTCTAATAGAAATTATCTCCCCTTCCCATAAACAGTGCTTTACATAATATGTTATCAATACATTAAGATTGTAATCTCTTTATATTTACTGCTTCTATATCAAATTTTATTCAAGCTTTCAAACCTTATTATTTTAGTAAAAGATAATTCTGCATACACATATTTAGTTCGCTTTACTCCACTATGCATCTTAAAACATTCAGAAATACAATTCATTTCTTTCAACTAAACAAAGAGTTGTTTTACAATATCCTTCCACAAAACAATTTAATATTATTTTTAAACTCTATCGTTTAAATGTGATATTGAATTAATTTATTTTATAAACAAATCTTCCTTCTTTTCATTAAAGGAACGACAGCCTCTACAGCTACAACAACCACTGGTCAGTATCAATTTTCACATCTCTCTCTACTCCTCTGCGTGTCTCTCTCTCTTATTTAATACAAGATTAAGCATATCTCTGTTTTATATATATACTAGCAGCATAGTCCGGCGTGTCCCGGGTATGTAAGAGCCCCTAATAGGCAACGACTTGCGGCTGCAGCAGCGATTAGCAGAAGTATTCCAAGGTTATGTTGTCTGGTCATGTTTCGTCTCGTTGACTGCTTGAAGTGTTGGGGGTAAAGTCTCGAATGTAATTTCTTCCTGGTAGGAAATGGTTCACCAAAACTTAGGTTAGGCTGGAGGTTTCGATGTAATCTTTGGTTTGTATGTGGGATACCTTGAAGATTAAGTCTAGATTTCCTCCTGTGGGTTGAATTATCGATAGCTGTTTGATAGTTATTTGGGGCAGTAAGACAGTTAAAGAAGGTCGAGTTGCGTCCCCTAGACAGTCTGTGGTTTGTGTTTAATACACAAATCGTGCTATGTGTGCCACATATGATTTAATTAACCGATTTTTCCAGTAATAAAGTATCCTATTGGAATAAAAAAGGGCCATATAGCTCCTTGGAGCAGACATGATGTTCGCTGTGAATTTCAAAAAAAATTCCTGCCAATTTGGTAAAGTATTGTCGAAAATTGTCATCTTGAATTTGAACGCGATTTCCCAAATGGCATGATTTTTATCGATTTTTCTCATGGTAAGGTATTGCATGGAAACCTAAAATCAGAATTAAGTTTCTTAGGGTAACCATTTAGCTTCACCATGAATATGGAGAAAATCGATTGCAAGTTGCGAAAACTACAACAGAAAATGTGTTGCGTATGAAAGCTTAGATTCTCGACCCCATGTCGAATTTATCGATTTTTTTCAGAACTGGGGGAACTTTTCAAAATTTCGCTATGTAGTTTTGAATTATGACATTGGGCTATGTGTGTGTCAAGTGTCATCAGAATCGGTTGAAAGCCGTGGTCGGGTGAGGTACAACCTGACAGACACCACAACAGAAAACTTGCCTTTTATAGAGAGAGATATATATTCCAACCCATGCTACAATGGAAAGCAGATGTTAAACGATGAGCACATGTATATACATATGTGTGGTTTCTCAAACCTGGCTCGCCTGGTTTTAGTACCATTTAACTTTGTTCTGTAAAATTTGGATGTTTTCACTTTTATTGGTAGATTTTTCAAATAATTTCTATGTAACTAAAAAATTTTAAACTTTGTATGCTGCTAGAATGTGTTTATAAAACATCTTTTTCTCTTGGCTTACTTTAGAAAATTATGTAGTTTGTAACATATTTGTTGTTTACTTTCTTGCATTTCGGCAATTTCAACCAATCAATGACGGCTATTGAGGTGAAAATAATTTCTGCCTTAACATTTTCTGGCGGCGTCATGTGAGAATGTCCCTGTTACATATTATATATTCGTTTCAGAAACAGATTGGGTTTATTTACATTTCTGAAGAGAAAAAAAATACCCTTCCACCCACCCATAACCCTCAAAATTGCCGAAATGCAAGAATTTAAACAACAACTATGTTACAAACTACAGAATTTTCTCAAGAAAGCCAACAGAAAAAGATGTTTTATAAACACATTCTACCAGTATAAGAAGTTTTTAATTTTTTAGTTACATAGAAATTACTTTAAAAATCTGCTGGTCAAAGTGAAAAGATCCTCTTTTTTTTTTGTCAGAAATGTAAATAAACCTAATGACTTTCTTAAACGAATATATAATATGTGACAGGCACATTTTCATATGACGCAGCCAGCAAATGTTACGGCAGAAATTGTTTCCAACTCAATAGACGTCCTTGATTGGGTGAAATTGCAGAATTGCACAAAATTAAACACCAAATATGTTACAAACTACAGAATTTTTTCAAGAAAGCCAAGAGAAAAAACTGTTTTATAAACACATTCTACCAGTATACGAAGTTTAAAATTTTTTAGTTACATAGAAATTATTTTTAAAATCTGCCATCCA
>NC_042998.1:31056205-31061205 GCF_006345805.1 Octopus sinensis
TCTTTGGTTTGTATGTGGGATACCTTGAAGATTAAGTCTAGATTTCCTCCTGTGGGTTGAATTATCGATAGCTGTTTGATAGTTATTTGGGGCAGTAAGACAGTTAAAGAAGGTCGAGTTGCGTCCCCTAGACAGTCTGTGGTTTGTGTTTAATACACAAATCCGTTTGCTATGTGTGCCACATATGATTTAATTAACCGATTTTTTCCAGTAATAAAGTATCCTATTGGAATAAAAAGGGCCATATAGCTCCTTGGAGCAGACATGATGTTCGCTGTGAATTTCAAAAAAAATTCCTGCCAATTTGTTAAAGATATTGTCGAAAATATGTCATCTTGAATTTGAACGCGATTTCCCAAAATGGCATGATTTTATCGATTTTTTCTCATGGTAAGGTATTGCATGGAAAACTAAAATCAGAATTAAGTTTCTTAGGGTAACATTTAGCTTCACCATGAATATGGAGAAAATCGATTGCAAGTTGCGAAAACTACAACAGAAAATGTGTTGCGTATGAAAAGCTTAGATTCTCGACCCCATGTCGAATTTATCGATTTTTTTCAGAACTGGGGGAACTTTTCAAAAATTTCGCTATGTTAGTTTTGAATTATGACATTGGGCTATGTGTGTGTCAAGTTTCATCAGAATCGGTTGAAAGCCGTGGTCGGGTGAGGGTACAACCTGACAGACACACAGACAGAAAACCTGCCTTTTATATAGAGAGAGATATATATTCCAACCCATGCTACAATGGAAAGCAGATGTTAAACGATGAGCACATGTATATACATATGTGTGGTTTCTCAAACCTGGCTCGCCTGGTTTTAGTACCATTTAACTTTGTTCTGTAAAATTTGGATGTTTTCACTTTTATTGGTAGATTTTTCAAATAATTTCTATGTAACTAAAAAATTTTAAACTTTGTATGCTGCTAGAATGTGTTTATAAAACATCTTTTTCTCTTGGCTTACTTGAGAAAATTATGTAGTTTGTAACATATTTGTTGTTTACTTTCTTGCATTTCGGCAATTTCAACCAATCAATGACGGCTATTGAGGTGAAAATAATTTCTGCCTTAACATTTTCTGGCGGCGTCATGTGAAAATGTCCCTGTTACATATTATATATTCGTTTCAGAAACAGATTGGGTTTATTTACATTTCTGAAGAGAAAAAAAATACCCTTCCACCCACCCATAACCCTAACCTTGACCCTCAAAATTGCCGAAATGCAAGAAATTAAACAACAACTATGTTACAAACTACAGAATTTTCTCAAGAAAGCCAACAGAAAAAGATGTTTTATAAACACATTCTACCAGTATAAGAAGTTTTTAATTTTTTAGTTACATAGAAATTACTTTAAAAATCTGCTGGTCAAAGTGAAAAGATCCTCTTTTTTTTTTGTCAGAAATGTAAATAAACCTAATGACTTTCTTAAACGAATATATAATATGTGACAGGCACATTTTCATATGACGCAGCCAGCAAATGTTACGGCAGAAATTGTTTCCAACTCAATAGACGTCCTTGATTGGGTGAAATTGCAGAATTGCACAAAATTAAACACCAAATATGTTACAAACTACAGAATTTTTTCAAGAAAGCCAAGAGAAAAAACTGTTTTATAAACACATTCTACCAGTATACGAAGTTTAAAATTTTTTAGTTACATAGAAATTATTTTTAAAATCTGACCATCAAAGTGAAAAGATCCTAACATTTTTCTAATAGAAATTAACTTCCCTGCCCAAAATCTGTGCTTTACATAATATGTTATCAAAACATTATTAAGATTGTAATCTCTTTATATTTACTGCTTCTGTATCAAATTTTATTCAAGCTTTCAAACTTTACTATGTTAGTAAAAGATAATTCTGCATACACATATTTAGTTCGTTTTACTCCACTATGCATCTACAAACATTCAGAATCACAATTCATTTCTTTCAACTAATCAAAGAGTTGTTTTACAATATCCTTCCACAAACAATTTAATATTATTTTTAAACTCTATAGTTTAAATGAGATATTGAATTTATTTTATGAACAAATCTTCCTTCTTTTCATTAAAGGAACGACTGCCTCTACAGCTATAACAACCACTGGTCAGTATCAATTGTCACATCTCTCTCTAATCCTCTCTGTGTCTCTCTCTCTTATTTAATACAAGTATAAGCATATCTCTGTTACATATAAATAATTCAAATGAAATCAAGCCCGTTTTATGCTTCACAATTACTTATGACACAATAAAGGACTGAAATGCATATTAACAGAACTGTCCAATGCTCATACAGTCTGCAATGTATTAAGAACATTTTTGAAACTTTTCTCATGCTAAAATCATAAAATATTACATTCAAAATGCATTTTTGTATAATTGTGTCCAAGTCGAGAGGAGCTAGATGACACTGAACAAGGATATGATATTCAGGAAAATACAATGTGCAATTTCACACTCTCATAAAAAATAATGCTACAATAGAGACAAGAGAGGTGTGAAGAAATTGTGTGAATTAAATTTTCAATGGAAACACCCTTCGACTATATAGAATGCACAAACAAATTAATAGTCCACATGAATTTGTTTTTCAGTAACAACTTCACCTCAAAACAATGGGATAATGGACCTTTTCAATATACACAAACCTATGTTTATTCATCGCATCCCTTGTAGAAAGTGCACACCAAGTGTGATGTAAGAACATCTGAAAACGAAACAGCTGAAATGTGTTTCTCGTTTAGCAAATTTGATCTGAATGTTTCCACATCTCTCAAAGCTGTTGATACTGCTAACAACTCCAAGCATTTCTCCCTATTTCTCACACACTATCGTTCTTCACTCTCTCTCACTCGTTCTACCTATTTCTCTCACTCTCACCGCCTCCTCCTCTCGTGATCTCTCTGTAATACATACATATCTACTCTCTCCAATTTTCTGCCTTATGTCCACAAACACTTAATTCAGGTCTCATTATAAATTTTCTTCAAGATATCAAGAGAGTTAATTAAATTATTTAGGTATCTTTTTCAAAATTAGTAATGCATGATAGGCGTTGCAAATGCATTACATAATAATTTTTTGCTGATCTCATTTCCTGACATTTCCAGAAGTCTCGCAGTTACCAGAGACAAAGCATATCTCTTTTATATCTCTCTCTCTATTTCTTTGTCTGTTAGCCTACCCATCCATACATCCATAGATGCCATAGCCCCGCAAACTTTCATCAGACTCTAAAGCCAAGATCAAATATAACTCTTCGCCTCTCGGATGTAGGAATCTGTTATGCGGATTTGGTCAGCTAGTAACTGAAGGAAAATGATCTGGTGTCAGTGAAAATGGGTCATCTCCGTTAGAACATTTTTTTTCTTACCCAACAGAGCAGTGACAAGGGATTCATACTTGGGGCTTATTTCCAATCGCAAGAACCCCCATGGTTCTACTCAGAAAGTAGGGTATCCTATTTTTGTAAAATTTTCCTAATAGAAATTATCTCCCCTTCCCATAAACAGTGCTTTAAATAATGTTATCAATACATTATTAAGATTGTAATCTCTTTATATTTACTGCTTCTATATCAAATTTTATTCAAGCTTTCAAACCTTATTCTTTCAGTACAAGATAATTCTGCATACACATATTTAGTTCGTTTTACTCCACTATGCATCTAAAAACATTCAGAAAAACAATTCATTTCTTTCAACTAAACAAAGAGGTTTTTTACAATATCTTTTCACAAAACAATTTAATATTATTTTAAAACTCTCTGATTTAAATTTGAATATCAAATTCATTTACTTTATGCATAAACCTTCCTCCTTTTTATTACAGGAATTACAGGAACCACCACACCTTATATACCCACTGGAGGTCAGTATTTAGTTTGATATCACTCTCTACTCATCAGTTTCTCTCTCTCTCTCCCATGCCCTCTTATTACATACAAGCATAAGCATATCTATTTATATCTGTCTCTCTATCTCTCTTTCTGTCAGTCTATCCAGCCATTCATCTATCTATCTGCAAATGCCATAGCCCTGCGAATGTCTCATCAGACTCTAAAGCCAAAAACATATATAAGTCTTCACCTCGGGGAGGCAGGAATGCATTATGGGTATTTGGTCAGCTAGTAACTCTAGAAAAATAGTCTGGAGTCAATGACAATGAGTCATGTTCGTTAGACCATTTTTTTGTTGCCGATTAGAGGGGGACAAGGCATTTAATCTGGGGCTTCTTTTGGATCGTAAGAACACCTCTGGTTCTAATTAGAAAATAGGGAATCCTATGCTTGCATTAAGGAGCATTTGGAAATGAATGCAAGGGCTGTAAATGCCCATGCATCCATTTATACACAATATGCTGTTAGATATGAAGAATATTATAATGCATTACAATACATTTATTTAATTTATAGATAGTCACATTCATTGTAATGTTTCAGTTTTGCAAACTGGTAATATCTTATCTCACTTGTATTTTCCCCATTAAATGCTAATTTATATATTCAGGTTCTACTAAAACTTTCCAATTCATTTTTAGTTTAGCCATATTTATAATGTGAAGGTTTTACAGTTAACAAAATTGCTTACATAGTAACTCAACAGGCTAAAAATAGTAGCTGAAACAAAAATTACAGTTTACCATTTTGAAACCATCAACGAAATCATCTGATGGTGTGGATTTAAATAGAATATGTCTGAAGCAAAAGTGAAAAATTATGAGGTTAGCACATCTGCATCGCTTATGATCATAGGTCTGCTTCATCAGGGATGATCTCTATGCAAATCAGTAAAAATTAGAAATATGGCAAGGCTTTTTGAATTGTCAACAGCAATTAATAAAGAAATTATCTAGAGTATAACAGTTGTTGTTGGCTGTTCAAGTGGGTGTTATTAAATGGAAAAATAGTTCGTATGAATCACCATAAAACATTTTTGTGTATAAATATATTGTTTATTCTGTGTTCATCTTTTGTGCTGGAAGCATGGGGCATGATA
>NC_042998.1:31078705-31116205 GCF_006345805.1 Octopus sinensis
GTAGTCAGAGTAAGTGACAGAGTAATTAAAATTAGATTAGTCCTTCACCACAGGACAGTTACCATCATTTCGGCATATGCCCCTCAACCAGGGCTACCGGAAGGACAAAAAGACCAATTCTATGACACCCTATTGCGAACTACCTCGTTGACAAATGACAGTGACCTTCTCTTCGTGGCAGGTGATTTCAATGGACATGTCGGACGGCATGTCGGGGGCTTCCATGGTGTCCATGGAGGCTACGGTTTCGGCTCTCGTAATGAGGAGGGTCCCAGGCTGCTGGAGTTCTGCGATGCAAATGACCTTATGGTCTGCAATACCAACTTCAGGAACTCTCCCTCTCACCTAGTCACCTACGTTCTGGCAGACACACCAGCCAGATTGACTACATCCTTGCCAGAAAAAGGGAAAGAGGGCTGATTATAAATGCCAAAACCTTTCCAGGCGAAGAATGCACTCCTCAACATAGATTAGTAGTTAGCAACTTCAGGATCAGAGCTAAATGGGCCCAGAAGAAGACCTGCTTGGAGGAGAAGGGTCTGGAAGCTAAAGATCCTGCAAATGGACAGAGATTTAGAGACATACTACTCGAAGCCTTTGACGAAATAGAAGGGGATATAGCTTCACTTAATGTGGAAGACAACTGGAGATTTCTACGGGACAATCTGCTGACAGCCACTGACCAGATCTGTGGATGGAGTAAAGTACCATCTCAACCCAGAGTAACATGGTGGTGGAACACTGTGGTTGACAGGGCTATTAGACATAAGAGACAGGCTTGGAAGGACTGGAAGAACGGTGGTAGCAGGAATTGTATCAGACAGCCAGAAGGGAAGCTAGGAGACAGGTTTATTTAGCCAGAGGGGAAGCGGATAAGAAAAATTTGCCAATGTTCTGCGCCGTGAGGATGAAAGACTTGAGGTATTTCGTGTTGCAAGACAGTGTGTGAGAGAGAATCGTGATGTGGTAGGAGAGAAGTGTGTTCGCATGGAGGATGGTTCACTTGCGCTAAATGAGGATGCAAAGAGAGAGGTTTGGAGATGCCACTATGAAAGGTTGTTGAATAAAGAAAATGAATGGGATAAAGAGAGTCTGCTGAATGTTGACCCAACAGAGGGACCAGCTATCCGAGTTGATAGTTCCGTGGTAGCTAAGGCAATTAGAAGCATGAAGACAGCGAAAGCCCCAGGCCCATCAGGAATTACTGCAGAGATGCTCAAAATATCTGGCAGTGTCGGCTATAACCTAGTCACCCGTATAGTCAACCAGGTGATACACGAAGGAGTCATACCCAATGACTGGTGTAGCAGCGTACTAGTCAACTGATACAAAGGTAAAGGTGATGCCCTAGATACAAATAATTACAGAGGTATCAAGCTGTTGGATCAGGTAATGAAGGTTACGGAGAGGGTCATAGCCCAACTAATTAGAGAGAGAGTTAGTTTAGATGAGATGCAGTTTGGGTTTGTGCCAGGAAAAAGCACCACTGATGCTATATTCCTGGTAAGGCAGCTGCAGGAGAAATACCTAGCCAAAGATAAGCCCCTGTACCTGGCTTTCGTTGACATGGAGAAAGCCTTTGATAGGGTCCCCCGATCCCTCATCTGGTGGTCAATGAGGAAACTAGGGATAGATGAATGGCTGGTGAGGGCTGTGCAAGCCATGTACAGAGATGCTGTAAGCAAGGTTAGGGTTGGCAACATGTACACAGAAGAATTCAAAGTAGAGGTTGGGGTCCACCAGGGTTCAGTACTCAGCCCCCTCCTATTTATCATAGTCCTCCAGGCAATAACAGAGGAATTCAAGACAGGTTGCCCCTGGGAGCTCCTCTATGCTGACGACCTCGCTCTAATTGCTGAGTCACTATCAGAACTGGAGAAGTTCCAGGTGTGGAAGGAGGGTTTACAATCGAGGGGCCTTAGAGTCAACCTAGCTAAAACCAAAGTACTAATAAGTAGAAAGGTAGGCAATCCACAAATGTCCTCAGGAAGATGGCCCTGCTCGATCTGTAGAAAAGGTGTAGGTAGAAACTCTATAAGATGTACCCAGTGTAAGCTATGGACACATAAGAGGTGCAGCAATGTCAAAGGTAGGCTAACTGGGAAGATAGTTTTTATATGTGGCAGATGCTCGGGAGCATTGACCTCCGAAAATCTGCAGAAAACAACTTCCGTCACTTTCCAGGGGAAAAAATTAGAAGTAGTTGATAGCTTCCATTATCTAGGTGACCAAGTCAGTAGTGGGGATGGGTGCGCTGAGAGTGTAACTGCTAGAATAAGAATAGTCTGGGCAAAGTTTAGGGAGCTCTTACCTCTGCTGGTGACTAAAGGCCTCTCGCTCAGAGTAAAGGGCAGACTCTATGATGCATGTGTTCGAACTGCCATGCTACATGGCAGTGAAACATGGGCTGTGACTGTTGAGGACATGCGTAAGCTCATGAGGAATGAAGCCAGTATGCTCCGATGGATGTGTAATGTCAGTGTACTTACTCGACAGAGCGTTAGTTCCCTGAGAGAAATGTTGTACCTAAGAAGCATCAGTTGTTGCGTGCAAGAGAGACGATTGCGCTGGTATGGTCATGTGGCGAGAATGGATGAAGATAGGTGTGTGAGAAAGTGCCAATCCCTAGCAGTTGAGGGAACCCGTGGAAGAGGTAGACCCAGGAAAACCTGGGACGAGGTGGTGAAGCACACCTTCGAACGTTAGGTCTCACCATGGAAATGACTAGAGACCGAGACCTATGGAAGTATGCTGTGCGTGAGAAGACCCGGCAAGACTAGTGAAGCCATAACCCGTGGCCCCTACCTGGGACATAGTCAGTCCACCTGTGCATACCTTCCTGCTTGTGACACTTGTGAAGACCTGTTGAGGCAAATCAAATCAAAGTCAAATCGAATCAAGTCAAACCAAATCAAAATAGATGAACATCAATGGAATTTGTATCCTTGTGGTACCAGTGCCGGTGGCACATAAGAAAACCATCCGAACGGGACCGTAGCCAGTACTGCATCAACTGGCCTCCGTGCCGTGGGCACGTAACAAACACCATCCGATCGTAGCCATTCGCCAGCCTCGTCTGGCACCTGTGTCGGTGGCACATAAGAAAAACACCGAAAACACCATATCCGAGCGTGGCCGTCTGCCAGCCTCGTCTGGCACCTGTGTCAGTGGCACATAAAAAACACCATCCGAGCGTGGCCGTCTGCCAGCCTCGTCTGGCAACTGTGTCGGTGGCACATAAAAAACACCATCCGAGCGTGGCCGTCTGCC
This sequence comes from Octopus sinensis, assembly GCF_006345805.1. Classification (NCBI taxonomy): domain Eukaryota; kingdom Metazoa; phylum Mollusca; class Cephalopoda; order Octopoda; family Octopodidae; genus Octopus; species Octopus sinensis. Next base: position 31,081,976 of record NC_042998.1, read on the forward strand.
AGCCTCGTCTGGCACCTGTGTCGGTGGCACATAAAATCACCCACTACACTCTCGGAGTGGTTGGCGTTAGGAAGGGCATCCAGCTGTAGAAACACTGCCAGATCTGACTGGCCTGGTGTAGCCTTCAGGCTTGCCAGACCCCAGTTGAACCGTCCAACCCATGCTAGCATGGAAAGCGGACGTTAAACGATGATGATGATGATGATGTATATATATATATATGTATATATATGTATGTATGTATATATATATATGTATATATATGTATGTATATATGTATATATATGTATATATGTATATATATATGTATGTATATATATGTATATATATATGTATGTAAATATATATTTCTAAATATATATATATGTATATATTTTTTTTATGTCAGGGTCACCATTTCATAGCAGCAGCTGTTGGGTGTTCAAGTGCATGTTATTGAATGGTAAAACAGTTAGGATGAATCACCATAAAACATTTTTGTATATAAATATATTCTTTCTTCTGTGTTCACCTTTGGTGGTGGAAGCATGTGGTATGATACAAAAACGTGTGTTTACATACCAAGTTTTGATTTTTGCTTTTGCTCTCAAAGAAGTAACATATAATATTTGTATTACGGTATGTATGCATATGTATAATGAGAACAGACATTTTGAGAATGTGTGTATGATGAAATATTTTTCTTTACAAACCATATATCTTGTGTTGAGGTGAATAGACATGTAAATAACATATATGGGAAATTGTGTGGAGCTGAAGTGAAGACGTGTCTTTGACCAAGGCCTAGAAGCAAATGAGATCACATCGCCTGTGTAGCTCAGAACGAGGCGACTGTATCAAAGCAAGGCTACCTACATCTTCAATATATTCATCTGCTGTACAGGCTATTATACTATGCCTAAGTTATGTAGCTCTGCTACCAGAGTTTTATATTTGTGCCACCTTCAGCACTATTAAAGGTAACAATAGTGATATAATTCAAATGAAATCAATCCCATCTTATGCTTCTGAATTACTTATGACACAATACAGAACTAAAATGCATATTAACAGAACTGTTCAATGCTCATACAGTCTGTAATGTATTAAGAACATTTTTCAAACTTTTCTCATGCTAAAAACATAAAATATTACATTCAAAATGCATTTTTGTATAATTGTGTCCAAGTCGAGAGGAGCTAGATGACACTGAACAAGGATATGATCTTCAGGAAAATACAATGTGCAATTTCACACTCTCATAAAAAATAATGCTACAATAGAGACAAGAGAGGTGTGAAGAAATTGTGTGAATTAAATTATCAACAGAAACACCCTTCAACTATATAGAATGCACAAACAAATTCATAGTCCACATGAATTTGTTCTTCAGTAACAACTTCACCTCAAAACAATGGGATAATGGACCTTTTCAATATACACAAACCTATGTTTATTCATCGCATCCCTTGTAGAAAGTGCACACCAAGTGTGATGTAAGAACATCTGAAAACGAAACAGCTGAAATGTGTTTCTCGTTTAGCAAATTTGATCTGAATGTTTCCACATCTCTCAAAGCTGTTGATACTGCTAACAACTCCAAGCATTTCTCCCTATTTCTCACACACTATCGTTCTTCACTCTCTCTCACTCATTCTACTTGCTTTCTCTCACACTCAACTCCTCCTCCTCCTCTCGTGCTCTCTCTATAATACATACATGTCTGCTCTCTCCAATTTTTTGCCTTATGTCCACAAACACTTAATTCAAGTCTCATTATAAATTTTCTTCAAGGTATCAAGAGAGTTAATTAAATAATTTAGAAGGTATCTTTTCAAAATTAATAATGCATAATAGGTGCTGCAAAACCATTACTTTATAATTTTTCTTTTCTTATTTTCCTGCCATTTCTAGAACCATCTAACAAACCAAACACAAAAGTTACTGTGTCACCACCAACAGGTATATTCCTTTTTATTGTATGCTCTGCTTTTCACTTCAAAGCAATCCCATCATCTCTTAATAGTTCTATGCAAATTGTGGCTCAATGCTCATTCGTTTTTATTTGTCACCTTCTTCTTCCCTCTTGTCTCTGTCCTTCCTTTTCAACCTCTCCCTCTCTCTTCTTCCCTTTTATTCTCTCTCTCACATTTCCTCTGTCTTCCTCTTTCTACCACCCTCATTACCTTACACACATATCTCCTCTCACTACTTTCCCGCCTCTCATTTATCAATGGTTTTGCTTCTCACTCTTTCCACTCTCTCCGCAAAATTTTACTTCTCATTTGCACCCATATATTCACACACTTCTAAATCTTTCTCATACTCCATTCCACACGCTACGCAAGTACAAATTATCCACTTCTCATTTGCATGGGATATACAATGTCAAAATTAGAACACCAAGATGTCTTTCTATCGCATTCGCCTCTTATTTCTACCAATCTCTCTCATCTTTTCTCACTTTATCTCACTGCCTCTTTCTTATTCTTTCTCTCACTCCTTAACTCGCGCTCTCTCTCTCTCTCACTCTCCCTCTTTATATGTATACAGAATATATATATATATATAACATTACAATTATCATAGTCATCCTTATCAAGTCATTCCATATGAATTCAAACACACTTAAAACAATTTTGCAAATAGCTAGCACAGATTTCTCTCAAATTTATATTGGTATGCCTCTATATTCATAAAGAACTCATGCATAATTTTAGGGTCCAGTCCCTACAGCTTTCAGATACGAGCCTTCAAAATTTCAGGGCAATGTCCCCCATGGAGGGTGAATGCCAACATATACTACATATTTTGGTGATGAATATCTTTAGAAACTAATCACTGCCTTTCACTGAAATTAGCTATTTCAGTAATCTGAACCCAGCCTGTCAGAATCTGCTCAAAGAAATTATTCTATCTGCTTTCAATTTCAAGTCATCGGCTTTTTGCATATGAACCCCTTCATGGGTGCAAATAAGAAAATCAATAATCGACTTCCCATAACGCCTACAAGTCTAATACCAACAATCTTCTGTGAAGTATCTTCAATTTCAGGACTCGTCTGTCTGTCCATGATAGGAATATTGACATTGTACAAGGTTTCATATAATATTAAGATGCCTCTAAAAATGCTTCAAGGTTAAACAAGCACTTTTCCAATAATTTTCGTTGCACATCTTCTCCTTGTGGCAATTAACCAACGGCATGAGACTTGTTCTACAGCAATGTATATATCCAAACATCATTCCGATTAAAATTGCAGCTTCTCTTTCTCGTCTCTTATATAGTTAATCCGGTTTTCCCCTAATAGTGTTCTTTTAGCATACGCATTCTGTTATTATATGGAAATTTATTGGATCAAGTGGACTGGCACACACACGGTGCCCCATAGTGGAACCCTACATTATTTGTAATAAATTTTATATAATCCCTGTGGATTCATGCGCACCCTTTGGGCATGTGTGAGCTGTTTCTTTGGCTATGTGTTTGCCATAATGCTTGAATTAGGACATTCAAGATGCATGAAAAAAAATCTGCTTTGAGTCATTTGTATAGAACAGATTAAAGTGAAGTATAAATAAGAGAGTAAGAAAGACATAAAGAAAGGGACGGACGGACAGACAGACATTGTTTGAAACTGGAAATTGTATGATGGGAGAAGATGTACACCTGACATTCTGACATTAAACCTGACATTCTGAACAAAGATTGAAGAACCCTCGTCTTAATTCAAATCCCGTCATAGCCTGCTTCATGAGTAGACTTAATCTCTCACTTGGTTTGATACCACCACATAGCCATTGAGTAGTTTTAGCACTGTGGAAAACATGCAGGTCTACGCTTGAACCCTTCTCACCGATCTGCCAATGCCAAACAGCAGAATGACACTGCAACCAGTTTCAATGACACTGAATTCTATTTTGAACTAAGCTGCCAGATCATTTGAGTGCACCCCACCCAAATCAGCTAATTGTATGAGAAATGCAGCTTCTTACTGGAAGTGAAAGGTCAATGAGATAAAGGGAAAGCTGAGGTCACATTCACCAGTGCATTCGACTTTGAAATGGTTCAGTTTGATTCATAATACCAGGAGAAAATGATTGTTGTGAATCTAGTGAAAAGCACAAAACAGATGAAAACTGAAATTGCTGCAAAGTAAGAGAAGATCAAGCTATTAACCCTTCTGCCACAAAATTGGTCTCAGGGGAAAACTAGTGAAAATTTTAATATAAGTGATCGTATGGTGTAGAGATCGCAGCAACTGGAAAAAGAAAACGGTATTTTAGCTGATCTTCACCCAAATAAAAGCAAGAGAGCACTTGCTTCCTATGTCACAAAACAAATAATACAATTGTATGTGTTGGAAGAATATTAGCATGTTTTCCCAGCTAAAAAAAAAAATTCTTACTATAAAGAAGAACGGAGTAAAGGTTCACCAGCAAAAGCATCTGTTGCTCGTGAATGTGCATAAACTTTTTGCGGAATACAGTAAGAAGGACTCAGCAGATCAGGCAGGCCTTTCAAAGTTTTCTGACTTGCAAGTAAAATGGTGTGTTCCTGTTAATGCCTGAATATGTGTTCGTAAGCAACACCAAAATGCAAAATTTATCACCACAACAATTCCCCATGTAGTCATGACTACAAAAACTTACTTGGCAAAATGTTCTCTTCCATGAACGATTATGATTGCATGCTGTTCCTGTACCAATCATGTCCTCGAATGATTAACATTGAACAACGGAAATTGTTAGGCACATTTCCATCATGATTTTCACTTTGACAATTTAGTAACATAGAAAGACAGGGCACATGTGGAGTGGACTGCCCTCTTATGCCTAACAAACACAGTGAGTGACTTCATTCAAACCGCTGGCAGAGTATTTCATTCTCCATGACAGCACCATTTCATAGCAACACCTCAAGTTTCCTTAGTTATCTGAAAGATGATTTGACATCAAATCAAACTATAGTATTTTGGGATTTTACAGGAGATTATCTTTTGGTAGTTCAGGAAGAGGTGCATGTGTTTTTTTGGAGCAATTCACCCATTCATTACTGAGACCATTGGAAACCTGCAATGGACTTCAAACTATAATATCTGATTGTTTGAAACACATCACCACCAAAACGCACGCCTCTCTTACAAGGGTTATAAAAGCACGTCAATTATAGCTGCTATTCATAAATAAGCTCCCGTACTTCAGTGACGGTGCAGCCAAACAATACAAGAACTACAAAAGCCAAACAAATCTCTGTCATCATCAGAACGAATATAAGCTCGAGATAATTTGGAATTTCTATGCCACACCACATGGAAAGAGTTCATGTAATAGAATCGGTGGGAGAGTGAAAAGTTTGGGTCGAAAAGCAAGCTTACAAGCAGCAAAAGAAAGATAAAATCACACAGCTTCCGACATATAAAACTAGGCACGCGCAAGCATTCCAGGAATAAATTTCTTTACATGTCAGCCACCGATGTCGTCCTATATTAAATTCATTTCGACTTGCATGCATGATTCAGTTACGCAGAGAAAGTAATTCACTCACAATACCAACACTGCCTTGTTCCTTTTTCAACAAGTAAACAGCTAATAAAAACAATAGCAGCTGATCACCATTTCACCCTTCTAGATAAAGTATAATCAAGTAGGGTACCATTGGCTTATGTTATTAAGCTATTCTATTCGCCAGAGGACATACTATTTGTCGAACATCATGATATCTGACTTATAGATTTCCCCAAGTAAGGTTTTTGCATTTCCACAATCCAAACTTAGAGCATTTAAGCACGTAAGGATCTCACCTGTTATCCATGTGGTTTCTCAAACCTGGCTCACCTGGTTTTAGCACCATCTAACATAGTTTTGTAAAATTTCTCTTATAGAAATTAACTCGTCTTCTCATAAACAGTGATTTACATAATAGGTAATCAATACATTATTAAGATTGTAATCTCTTTATATTTACTGCTTCAATATGAAATTTTATTCAAGCTTTCAAACCTAATTATTTTAGGACAAGATAATTCTGCACACACATATTAGGTTCGTTTTACTCCACTATGCATCTAAAAACATTCAGAAAAACAATTCATTTCTTTCAACCAAACAAAGAGTTCTTTTACAGTATCCTTCCACAAAACAATTTAATATTATTTTTTAACTCTATCGTTTAAACGTGATATTGAATTAATTTATTTTATAAACAAATTTTCCTTCTTTTCATTAAAGCAACAGCATCCTCTACAGCTACAACACCCACTGGTCAGTATAAATTTTGACATCTCTCTCTACTCCTCTCTGTGTGTCTTACAAGTATAAGCATATCTCAGTTTTATATATCATCATCATCATCGTTTAGCATCCACTTTCCATGCTAGCATGAGTTGGACGGTTCAACTGGGGTCTGGGAAGCCAGAAGGCTGCACCAGGCCCAGTTTGATCTGGCAATATTTCTACGGCTGGATGCCCTTCCTAACGCCAACCACTCCATGAGTGTAGTGGGTGCTTTTTACATGCCACCGGCATATATATATATATATATATATATATATATATAGTGGTATAATTCAAATGAAATCATGCCCATCTTATGCTTCTGAATTACTTATGACACAATACAGGACTGAAATGCATATTAACAGAACTGTTCAATGCTCATACAGTCTGCAATATATTAAGAACATTTTTGAAATTTTTCTCATGCTAAAATCATAAAATATTACATTCAAAATACATTTTTGTGTAATTGTGTCCAAGTCTAGAGGAGCTAGATGACACTGAACACGGATATGATCTTGAGGAAAATACAATGTGCAATTTCAAACTCTAACAAAAAATTAAATAATTAAATAATTTAGAAGGTATAGGACATACAATATCACCTTTGTTTATCTACCTGTGATTCCACTGCACCTCTTATATGTCCAATTGTATATATATATACATATATATATATATATATGTATATATATATATATAATCAAAGGAGCAGAAACAACATACTCTGAATGAATTAAAAGGTAATGTAGGCAAAGGGGAGAGTAAAAAATCCATGAATCAGGTACTTCATAACTATTGGAAGGAATGTGGGCATGCATGTGTGTGTGTATGTTCTTCATGCATTCAAAAACTTAGTTGCCAATTTTGACATAAGGGCTATCAAAAGAGTCAGTAAGCCTTCAGCTACCAAATAAACTTAATTTTCATTTACATATTTGCATTACAAAAATTTAAATTATAATCAACATTTTATACCACGAGAATGATGATGTCACATTTTCTATTTGACTGTGTATGCCTGTCAGTGTGTGCATGTGTTTGTGTATTCGTTACTGATTTTAGGCCAATGACTGAAAAGTTTATATGCATGATGGTGTATGTGTCTGTCAGTATACATACATTTCTGTGACAACTGATACACACACACACACACACACACACACACATCTAAAGACAGCATTAGTATTCTACAACCCATAACCTTACATAGTTAAAATATATACTTATATCAAATTAATTTATGTCTTGCTCCGTACATCCTTCAGCAAGTGCTTTAAAATAATTAATGTTTACAACAGCAACCTATTCCTTTGTACACATTTTGTTCAGCATTCATTTAAAAATTGTAAAATAATAAATTATTTTTGTATGAAATTGCATTATACCGTCTGAATTTTCTTGCAGCTTGACTTTATTCACCATGACATTCAATCCTGAATTTTATAACATTTAGTACATGGTCCAAATAAATGTTGACTTTCCTACTTCGTTACATTGGTGACTTTCTGGTGCTGGAATATTTCTTTCGGAAATATTTCCAAAAAAAAAAATATATATATATCATAGCTATGCTACAGAAAGTATGTTTTGCACATATACTAGCCACATTTTGTTTCCCTTAAACTTTGTTTTGCTGTTTTCAAAATTATCATTTCTATGGGTGTCTGTGTGTCTTTCTGCATTTGTTACATCTATATATAGTAAAGGACATTTTATACTGTTTTAATGGGCCCACATCTAATGAAGTAGCCATCTTTATGGTAGGTGATCCCCATGAAAATCATGCTATTCTCATTCATGCTCAAGATAACAAACTTAAACATGTTTCAAAGACTCATATATATGTATATATATATATGTAAAAGCACCATCCGTTCGTGTTCATTGCCAGCCTCGCCTGGCCCCGTGCCGGTGACACGTAAAAGCACCGTCCGTTCGTGGCCGTTTGCCAGCTCTGTCTGGCCCCGTGTCGGTGGCACGTAAAAGCACCATCAGTTCGTGTCCATTGCCAGCCTCGGCTGGCCCCCGTGCCGGTGACACGTAAAAGCACCGTCCGTTCGTGGCCGTTTGCCAGCTCTGTCTGGCCCCGTGTCGGTGGCACGTAAAAGCACCATCCGTTCGTGTCCGTTGCCAGCATCGCCTGGCCCCCTGCCGGTGACACGTAAAAGCACCATCCGTTCATGGCCGTTTGCCAGCTCTGTCTGGCACCTGTGCAGGTGGCACGTAAAAAACACCCACAACACTCGCGGAGTTGTTGGCGTTAGGAAGGGCATCCAGCCGTAGAAACACTGCCAGATCTGACTGGGCCTGACGAAGCCTTCCAGCTTCAGAGACCCCAGTTGACCCGTCTAACCCATGCTAGCATGGAAAGCGGACGCTAAATGATGATGATGATGATGATGATATATATATATATATATATATATACTTCTGCTCTATCTCCTCATTCATCACAATGTTTTTCAATAGAGGAAGAAATGTAAATAAATAGTGTGTGTGTGATTGAGTAAGAGAGAGAGGGAGAGAGAGAAACAGACATAAATTAAAAGAGAGGAACTATTACAGAGGGTGAGAGAGAATATATGTGATAGAAACACAAAATTGCCAATGAAGGAGTGAGAGGGGTGAGAAAGAAATAGAGAAACAAAATTAGGAAGTGGCTCTTCTCCTCCTCCATCTCATTTGTCATGTTTTTCGATAGAGGGACAAATGTAAATAGTGTCAGAGTGAGTTAGAAGGAGAGAGACAAAGTGAAAAAAACAGACATAGACTAAAAGAGAGGAACTGTTACAGAGGGTAAGAGAGAATATGTGTGAGTGAGAGAAACACAGAATGAGAAAAAGACAGAGAGAAAACAAGTTTCTATAAGAGAAGGATAGCAAGAGAGAGAGAGAGAGAGAGAGAGAGAGAGAGAGAGAGACGCTGATCTTAGTTACTGTATGTCTGTTCTATAGGTGAAGGTGAAAGAAAGTTGGCACAAAGAGAGGGGAAAGTGGAGAGAGAGAGAGATGCTATATGATAATATGTATGTGTGTGTGTGTGTGTGTGTGTGTAGTATTCCACAATTGCTATTTATTTCAATCACACTTGTAAATATATTCACGTAACTTTCACTCATTTTTTCATTTAATCCCTGTTTTAATTTTCAAAAAGTTTCCGAGTCACAAGAGGCAAGGGGAAAATGGTTAGAACAATATGCAGGAATCAACAATCAAAAAAAGAAAGAGAAAAACGTTTAAAGGATACAAAACAAACACAATGGTTCTGGGTTCAGTCCTACTGTGTGTCACTTTGGACAAGCATCTTCTAATATAACTTTAAGCCGATCAAAGCCTTGTGAGTGAATTTGGTAGAGGGGAAACTGTAAGAAGCCCATTATATATATGTATTTGTGTATCTGTGTTTGTCCCCTCCCCACCATTGCTAGACAACCGATGTTGGCATGTTTGCATCCCTGTAACTTAGTGGTTCAACAAAAGAGACCAATAGAATAAGTACTAGGCTTACAAAGAATAAGTCCTGGGATAGATTTGTTCAACTAAAGGTGGTGCTCCAGCATGTCCACAACCAAATGACTGAAACAAGTAAAAGAAATAAAAGAAAAGTTATTTAACATCCGTTTTCCAGGCTAGCATGGGTTGGATGGTTTTACAGTGACTGGCAAGACCAGAAGCTACACCAGGTTCCATTGTCTGTTTCTGGCATGGTTTCTACAGCTGGAGCCCTTCCTAATGTCCACCACTTTACAGAGTGTACTGTGTACTCTTTATGTGGAATCAGCATCAGTGCTTTTTACCTGGCACCAGCACCAGCTCCTTTTACACAGTACCATTAACAATGCTTTTTCTGATACACCATCATTAGTGCTTTAAACATGGCACCATCCATCAGAGCATTTTATGTGCCATCAACACCAGTGCTCCAACAAGATTACAAAGTACCTTGCAAGATAAAACCTCCTCAACTGAGTGGAGAGAAGGGAGAGTAGAATCGAGGGAGATTTGGTATTATGCCATTTGAGAGATTTCAGGTATAGAAGGGACAGATACAGGTATCTTGCTTTGGTATTGATAAATAGATACACTAATTGGAAAACAAAGGAGAGTGAGTTACAGAGTAAGATAAAGAGAGAGACCGGGAGAGAGATGATGGCAAAGATGTATTGGAACATGATCTCAAAGGACGTTGGGGGTGGGGTGAAAATAAGTATGGTGATATAGAAGCTTGGGCTAGGTGAGTGGGCAGGATGAGGTGACTTTAGCAAATGCTTGACATATAGCAGAGGCAGTGGGGATTATGGTAGATATGTGAAAGTATTGAGGGTGATAGCAAGAAGTGAGGTGTTGTGATAAGAGAGCAGCACAAGGAGGGGAGGGAAGGAATAGAAAGGAAGTGATTGGTGAAGACAGTAGATGGGGGAAGAAAGGTAATGGAGTGGGAGGCAAAGAGGAACCGGTGACTGAGAAACCCAAAGGATATAGTATGTGCCTATTCTGACATCAGGTAAAGAGGAATGTGATGGGTGTTAAATGAAAAGTGGGAGAGGGAGAAGGTTGATAAGGTTGGAATTACCAAAATGGTTTTAGGATATTAATTTGGTTGTGGATGATGAGTCTTCTTGAGTGAAGCAAAGCACCAGATATCTTAGTCTTTTGCCGCCATCTTTATAAGGCACAGTGAAATTGGCTTTCAATACTTTGTCCCATATCTTCCTAAGTCTCCTTCTCCTATGAGTTCCAGCCACTTTAAGAGATCACTTCTTTATACAAAAGTCTACATCAATATGCATCACAAGACCAAATATGCACAGTCTTCTCTCTTGTACACTGCATATCATTCCTTTTATACTTTACTTTTCTCTCAATATACTAGTACTTGATTGCACGTGTACATTGACATTGCTCATCCAACAAAGCATACCATCTTCATTCCTGTCTGTCTTCACATGTCCTCTGCATTAAGGGCTCATGTCTTAATACCATATAGCAATGTTCATATACATGCATCATACAATCTTCCTTTCACTCAGAAAGAGAGTGAACAAGGTTTTTATCTCTGTTGTCTGATTGGCAACAGAGATAAAAACCTGTCTGAAATTTCTCCATCTTATTTTAGCAATTACACTTTCAGTAAATTCTACTTCACTGCTAATTAGGTCACCTAGGTAGCAGAAACCATCTAGTACTTCTAGAGAGCCTCCAAGGCATTTGAGGAAATCAATTTCCTGTAGGCTTTATTGCTCCTGTACATCATCCACATACAAACACTATTTTCTCTGTTAACCTTCCTATTATTTCACTGCACCTCTAGTGTGATCATACCTTGTGCTGAGTACATCAAATCGAATTCCTGACAATACCTTTCCTACATATTGAGCATATTGAGCAGGGCCTTCAATAGGGTAAGGTCCTGTTTGATTTCATGCTAACTAGGACCTTGGTTTTTGCCAAGTTAACTTAAAGACCCATTAATCCCAAGTTTTGTTTCCACACCTGGAATTTCTTTTCTAGTTCTGTTACAGATTCTGCTACGAGGGCAAGACCATCAGCACATAGTAGTTCAGATGGGCTTCCAGTCTTAAATTCCTCTTATGGCCTGGAGAACGATGATGAATAGAAGGGGGATGAGGACTGAACCATGGTGACCAGCTACCTATACACAAAATTCATCACTATATTCATGGTTAATGCTTACATTACTAACAACTTCCCTGTATATGGGATGTACTACTTTCACAAGCCATTTGTATACTCTTAGCTCCCTCGGTGACCACCCTAACACAGAATGAAGTACCCTGTTAAAAGACTTTCTCCAGATCAACAAATGCTAAATATAATGAATTGTTATTAGCTAAATACTCCTCTTGCAGTTGCCTAGATATGGAAATAGCATCAGTAGTACTTCTTCCCAGCACAAAGTCTAATTTTGTTTCTAATTAATTAGGCAATAACTATATATCATTTATCACTTGGTCCAGTAATTTGATGCTTCTATAATTACTTCTAAGGCATTTCCCTTACCCTTGTAGTCCCTGCCTATGATGGTGCTATACCAGTCACTGTAGATTATGCCTTCCTGAATAACCTAATTAATTATATGGGTTATCAGACTGTATCCTACTCTATCAGGTATTTTAAGCAACTCAGCTGTGACTCCTGATAGATCAGGGGCTTTCTCTGTCTTCATATCTTTAATTGCCTTATCTATCATACTGCAATCTAGGATAGCTGGTCCTTCTCTTGGATTTCCCATTCTTTCACTACATTTACTAGTCTTTCATAGTAGCTCTTCCATGCCTCTTTCCTTACAGAATCTGTAAGCACATGCAAACCATTACTCATCCATACACAATTCTCTCTCACAACATCTCGATTCTCTCTGACACACTGCTTAACAATCCAGAACACCTCAAATCTCTGATCTTCATATTGGAAGACACTGACCAACCTCTTTCTGCTTCTGCCCTAGCAAGATAAATTTGACGCTATCTTCCCTTTTAGCAATCTTATATGGTTCTTTGCAACCCAACTTTTCCACTTTTCACACCCATCTCTTCTCTTTTATGGCCCTGTCAACTGCACTGTTTCACCACCATATCACTCTTGGTCAGGTAGAAGCTTTGCTCCAACCACCGGTTTGGTCTGTTGTACTCAGTAGATTGTTTTACAAGAACTTCCGGTTGTCCTCTTTATCTTATGTCTCTGTCTCTTCTTTCTCATCAAAGCTTCATTAAGAACACCTGTAAATCTCTGCCTGTCTGAAGGAACTTCGAGCTTTCATAACCTTCTTTTCCATATTTGTGCCTCTAGATCCTTCTAGCTCTAAGTTTGAAGTTGCTAATCACAAACCTATGTTGTGTTATACATTCTTCACTTGGGAAGGACTTTGTATTCATAAGCATCTGCCTGTTCCTGTTTCTGCTGAGAATATGTTATATGTGTGCATGCACTCAAACTTCCTTCACAAACGTAGGGGTAAGAGGTGCATGGGGTGGGGTAATGAGATTGAACTGAAATCACACCACTAGATGGTCTTGTATGAAAATTGCCGACAAGAATTGAAAGTTATTTGCCTGTTGATAGAGAACCCCTATATAGTACCTGTAGGAGAGATAAACAGATTGATAGTAACATGTCCATTATAGAACAGAGAGAAATAGACAGAAAGAAATAGAGACAATATTATTATTATCATCATTAAGAAATAATTCAGACAGTGAAATTGGCGGGAGAAGGCTTAAGGCCCGAAAGAAAATTTGATACAATTATACAGTCACACAAATAAAGAAAGCAACAAAGTTAGACACCATGGAGAAAATAGAATGTATTAATTTCCTTCAATTAGTTTAGTTCAAACTGGCTGTTCAATATGCTGGTTCAGCCACTTTGACATTAGCTGAGACCATGTGCTTAGGATGTGCTGGGATCCACGACAATATTGGAAAAACAATTAGCCATTTCATTATCATCATCATCATCATCCTTACTGTCATTATCATTGAGAATGAGTGAAACTAATGGAAGAACTATCAATATCATCGTCGTCATCATCATCATTATGGTCAACATCATCGACAACATCACTTGACTAGCACATCTATAAATATATCCTTCACAGGCCTGTAGAAACCATTCTGACAGTAAGCTCCATATTTAGTAATTGTAAGAGAGATGGACAAATTAATAGACTCTTTCATAATATCGTAAAAAGAAAGAGAAAGGAAGACAGAAAGAGAAGACATATTACTATACTTAAGAGGTAATACACAAGGAGAGATCCAGATGGGGAATTTATAGCAACCAGAAAAAATGTACACAGCTACATTTGTAACAGATATTGCAAAGGAATTCAGAATTAATCCATATACAGATCAGTAAACTGTCAGGTATCATAAAGTACCATGATGTACTTCAATAATAATTAAGAATCATTCAGAAAATTGAACACGTTTATGAATATATCAAAACAAGAAAAAACACAGGGAAGGCAAAAACATTAGTCATAAAAAGCTAATATGTTTCAACAAATGATTTAGTAATGTGCATGAAAACTCATATCATTTTGCTATGTTCTATATGTACTTATACAGAATCAACCACGGCATTTGGGACTTCTGAAGGAACACAAGTAACAACAAAGACAACCAGTTCAACAATACCACCAACGTTGACATCTTCAATAACCAGTGCACCAATGACATCAACAAGTGTAACAACACCGTCAACCACTCCACAAATGACAACAACAACAACTGCAACAAGACCATTGACTAGTGCACCAACGACATCAACTAGTGCAACATCCTCAACCAGTGCAACATCACCGTCAACCAGTGCACCAACGACATCAACCAGTGCAACAACGTCCTCAACCAGTGCCCCAACGACATCAACCAGTGCAACAACACCCTCAACCAGTGCAACAACGACATCAACCAGTGCACCAACGACATCAACCAGTGCAACAACGTCCTCAACCAGTGCACAAACGACATCAACCAGTGCAACAACAACCTTAACCATTGTGTACAACGACATCAACCAGTGCAGCAACGACATCAACTAGTGCAAAAAACACCCTCAACCAGTGCAACAACAACAACATCAACCAGTGCAGCAACGACATCACCAGTGCAGCAACGACATCAACCAGTGCAACAACACCCTCAACAAGTGCAACATCACCATCAACCAGTGCACCAACGACATCAACCACTGCACAAACGACAACAGTTACCGCAACAACACCGTCCACCAGTGTACAAACATCATCAACCAGTGCAACAACTCCGTCAGCCAGTACTCCGACATCAACTAGGGCAACAACCACATCAACAAGTGCAGGAACAACAACTATGGAAAATTGGTCAACCAGTCCAACAACACCATCAACAAGTGCACCGACGACGTCAACCGCTGCAACTACAGCGTCAACCACTGCACAAACTACAACGATTAGCGAAACAACACCCTCAACCAGTGCACCAACAACATCAACAAGTGCACAAACGACAACAGTTACCGAAACAACACCGTCAACTAGTACACCAACATCAACCAGTGCAGCAACGACATCAACCAGTGCAACAACACCCTCAACCAGTGCAACATCACCATCAACCAGTGCACCGACGACATCAACCAGTGCACAAACGACAACAGTTACCGCAACAACACCGTCCACCAGTGTACCAACATCATCAACCAGTGCAACAACTCCGTCAGCCAGTACTCCGACATCAACTAGGGCAACAACCACATCAACAAGTGCAGGAACAACAACTATGGAAAATTGGTCAACCAGTCCAACAACACCATCAACAAGTGCACCGACGACGTCAACCGCTGCAACTACAGCGTCAACCACTGCACAAACTACAACGATTAGCGAAACAACACCCTCAACCAGTGCACCACAACATCAACAAGTGCACAAACGACAACAGTTACCGAAACAACACCGTCAACTAGTGCACCAACATCAACCAGTGCAGCAACGACATCAACCAGTACAGCAACGACATCAACCAGTGCAACATCACCATCAACCAGTGCACCAACGACATCAACCAGTGCACAAACGACAACAGTTACCGCAACAACACCGTCCACCAGTGTACCAACATCATCAACCAGTGCAACAACTCCGTCAGCCAGTACTCCGACATCAACCAGGGCAACAACCACATCAACAAGTGCAGGAACAACAACTATGGAAAATTGGTCAACCAGTGCAACAACACCATCAACAAGTGCACCGACGACGTCAACCGCTGCAACTACAGCGTCAACCACTGCACAAACTACAACGATTAGCGAAACAACACCCTCAACCAGTGCACCAACAACATCAACAAGTGCACAAACGACAACAGTTACCGAAACAACACCGTCAACTAGTGCACCAACATCAACCAGTGCAACAACACCGTCAGCCAGTACTCCGACATCAACCAGGGCAACAACCACATCAACAAGTGCAGAAACAACAACTATGGAAAATTGGTCAACCAGTCCAACAACACCATCAACAAGTGCACCAACGACGTCAACCGCTGCAACTACAGCGTCAACCACTGCACAAACTACAACGATTAGCGAAACAACACCCTCAACCAGTGCACCAACAACATCAACAAGTGCACAAACGACAACAGTTACCGAAACAACACCGTCAACCAGTGCAACAACATCAACCAGTGCAACAACACCGTCAGCCAGTACTCCAACGACATCAACCAGTGCACCAACGTCCTCAACCAGCGCAACAACACCCTCAACCAGTGCAACAACACCCTCAATCAGTGCAACAACACCCTCAACCAGTGCAACAACACCCTCAACCAGTGCCGCAACGACATCAACCAGTGGAACAACACCCTCAACCAGTGCACCAACGACATCAACCAGTGCAACAACGTCCTCAACCAGTGCCCCAACGACATCAACCAGTGCAACAACACCCTCAACCAGTGCAACAACGACATCAACCAGTGCACCAACGACATCAACCAGTGCAACAACGTCCTCAACCAGTGCACAAACGACATCAACCAGTGCAACAACACCCTTAACCATTGTAACAACGACATCAACCAGTGCAACAACACCCTCAACCAGTGCAACAACAACATCAACCAGTGCAGTAACGACATCAACCAGTGCACCAACGACATCAACCAGTGCACAAACGACAACAGTTACCGCAACAACACCGTCCACCAGTGTACAAACATCATCAACCAGTGCAACAACTCCGTCAGCCAGTACTCCGACATCAACTAGGGCAACAACCACATCAACAAGTGCAGGAACAACAACTATGGAAAATTGGTCAACCAGTCCAACAACACCATCAACAAGTGCACCGACGACGTCAACCGCTGCAACTACAGCGTCAACCAGTGCACAAACTACAACGATTAGCGAAACAACACCCTCAACCAGTGCACCAACAACATCAACAAGTGCACAAACGACAACAGTTACCGAAACAACACCGTCAACTAGTACACCAACATCAACCAGTGCAGCAACGACATCAACCAGTGCAACAACACCTCAACCAGTGCAACATCACCATCAACCAGTGCACCGACGACATCAACCAGTGCACAAACGACAACAGTTACCGCAACAACACCGTCCACCAGTGTACCAACATCATCAACCAGTGCAACAACTCCGTCAGCCAGTACTCCGACATCAACTAGGGCAACAACCACATCAACAAGTGCAGGAACAACAACTATGGAAAATTGGTCAACCAGTCCAACAACACCATCAACAAGTGCACCGACGACGTCAACCGCTGCAACTACAGCGTCAACCACTGCACAAACTACAACGATTAGCGAAACAACACCCTCAACCAGTGCACCAACAACATCAACAAGTGCACAAACGACAACAGTTACCGAAACAACACCGTCAACTAGTGCACCAACATCAACCAGTGCAGCAACGACATCAACCAGTACAGCAACGACATCAACCAGTGCAACATCACCATCAACCAGTGCACCAACGACATCAACCAGTGCACAAACGACAACAGTTACCGCAACAACACCGTCCACCAGTGTACCAACATCATCAACCAGTGCAACAACTCCGTCAGCCAGTACTCCGACATCAACCAGGGCAACAACCACATCAAGTGCAGGAACAACAACTATGGAAAATTGGTCAACCAGTGCAACAACACCATCAACAAGTGCACCGACGACGTCAACCGCTGCAACTACAGCGTCAACCGCTGCAACTACAGCGTCAACCGCTGCAACTACAGCGTCAACCACTGCACAAACTACAACGATTAGCGAAACAACACCCTCAACCAGTGCACCAACAACATCAACCAGTGCACAAACGACAACAGTTACCGAAACAACACCGTCAACTAGTGCACCAACATCAACCAGTGCAACAACACCGTCAGCCAGTACTCCGACATCAACCAGGGCAACAACCACATCAACAAGTGCAGGAACAACAACTATGGAAAATTGGTCAACCAGTCCAACAACACCATCAACAAGTGCACCAACGACGTCAACCGCTGCAACTACAGCGTCAACCACTGCACAAACTACAACGATTAGCGAAACAACACCCTCAACCAGTGCACCAACAACATCAACAAGTGCACAAACGACAACAGTTACCGAAACAACACCGTCAACCAGTGCAACAACACCCTCAACCAGTGCAACAACACCCTCAACCAGTGCAACAACACCCTCAACCAGTGCAACAACACCCTCAACCAGTGCAACAACACCCTCAACCAGTGCAACAACACCCTCAACCAGTGAAGCAACGATATCAACCAGTGCAACAACATCCGCAACAAGTGCTACAACACCCTCAACCAGTGCCCCAACGACATCAACCAGTGCAACAACACCCTCAACCAGTGCAACAACGACATCAACCAGTGCACAAACGACATCAACCAGTGCAACAACGTCCTCAACCAGTGCCCCAACGACATCAACCAGTGCAACAACACCCTCAACCAGTGCAACAACGACATCAACCAGTGCAACAACGTCCTCAACCAGTGCACAAACGACATCAACCAGTGCAACAACACCCTTAACCATTGTAACAACGACATCAACCAGTGCAGCAACCACATCAACTAGTGCAACAACACCCTCAACCAGTGCAACAACAACATCAACCAGTGCAGCAACGACATCAACCAGTGCAGCAACGACATCAACCAGTGCAACAACACCCTCAACAAGTGCAACATCACCATCAACCAGTGCACCAACGACATCAACCAGTGCACAAACGACAACAGTTACCGCAACAACACCGTCCACCAGTGTACAAACATCATCAACCAGTGCAACAACTCCGTCAGCCAGTACTCCGACATCAACCAGGGTAACAACCACATCAACAAGTGCAGGAACAACAACTATGGAAAATTGGTCAACCAGTCCAACAACACCATCAACAAGTGCACCGACGACGTCAACCGCTGCAACTACAGCGTCAACCACTGCACAAACTACAACGATTAGCGAAACAACACCCTCAACCAGTGCACCAACAACATCAACAAGTGCACAAACGACAACAGTTACCGAAACAACACCGTCAACTAGTACACCAACATCAACAAGTGCAGCAACGACATCAACTAGTGCAACAACACCCTCAACCAGTGCAACATCACCATCAACCAGTGCACCGACGACATCAACCAGTGCACAAACGACAACAGTTACCGCAACAACACCGTCCACCAGTGTACCAACATCATCAACCAGTGCAACAACTCCGTCAGCCAGTACTCCGACGTCAACTAGGGCAACAACCACATCAACAAGTGCAGGAAAGGAACAACAACTATGGAAAATTGGTCAACCAGTCAAACAACACCATCAACAAGTGCACCGACGACGTCAACCGCTGCAACTACAGCGTCAACCACTGCACAAACTACAACGATTAGCGAAACAACACCCTCAACCAGTGCACCAACAACATCAACAAGTGCACAAACGACAACAGTTACCGAAACAACACCGTCAACTAGTGCACCAACATCAACCAGTGCAGCAACGACATCAACCAGTACAGCAACGACATCAACCAGTGCAACATCACCATCAACCAGTGTACCAACGACATCAACCACTGCACAAACGACAATAGTTACCGCAACAACACCGTCCACCAGTGTACCAACATCATCAACCAGTGCAACAACTCCGTCAGCCAGTACTCCGACATCAACCAGGGCAACAACCACATCAACAAGTGCAGGAACAACAACTATGGAAAATTGGTCAACCAGTGCAACAAAACCATCAACAAGTGCACCGACGACGTCAACCGCTGCAACTACAGCGTCAACCACTGCACAAACTACAACGATTAGCGAAACAACACCCTCAACCAGTGCACTAACAACATCAACAAGTGCACAAACGACAACAGTTACCGAAACAACACCGTCAACTAGTGCACCAACATCAACCAGTGCAACAACACCGTCAGCCAGTACTCCGACATCAACCAGGGCAACAACCACATCAACAAGTGCAGGAACAACAACTATGGAAAATTGGTCAACCAGTCCAACAACACCATCAACAAGTGCACCAACGACGTCAACCGCTGCAACTACAGCGTCAACCACTGCACAAACTACAACGATTAGCGAAACAACACCCTCAACCAGTGCACCAACAACATCAACAAGTGCACAAACGACAACAGTTACCGAAACAACACCGTCAACCAGTGCAACCACATCAACCAGTGCAACAACACCGTCAGCCAGTACTCCAACGACATCAACCAGCGCAACAACACCCTCAACCAGTGCAACAACACCCTCAACCAGTGCAACAACACCCTCAACCAGTGCAACAGCACCCTCAACCAGTGCACCGACGACATCAACCAGTGCACCAACGTCCTCAACCAGTGCAACAACACCCTCAACCAGTGCAACGACACCCTCAACCAGTGCAACTACACCCTCAACCAGTGCAACAGCAACCTCAACCAGTGCACCGACGACATCAACCAGTGCCCCAACAACATCCACCAGTGCTCCGACATCAACCAGTGCAACAACACCCTCAACTAGTGCTCCAACAACATCAACCAGTGCAGCAACGACATCAACCAGTGCAACAACACCCTCAACCAGTGCACCAACGACATCAACAAGTGCACAAACGACAAAAGTTACCGAAACAACACCGTCAACTAGTGCACCAACATCAACCAGTGCAACAACACCGTCAGCCAGTACTCCGACATCAACCAGGGCAACAACCACATCAACAAGTGCAGGAACAACAACTATGGAAAATTGGTCAACCAGTCCAACAACACCATCAACAAGTGCACTGACGACGTCAACTGCTGCAACTACAGCGTCAACCACTGCACAAACTACAACGATTAGCGAAACAACACCCTCAACCAGTGCACCAACAACATCAACAAGTGCACAAACGACAACAGTTACCGAAACAACACCGTCAACTAGTGCACCAACATCAACCAGTGCAGCAACGACATCAACCAGTGCAACAACACCCTCAACCACTGCAACATCACCATCAACTAGTGCACCAACGACATCAACCAGTGCACAAACGACAACAGTTATCGTAACAACACCGTCCACCAGTGTACCAACATCATCAACCAGTGCAACAACTCCGTCAGCCAGTACTCCGACATCAACCAGGGCAACAACCACATCAACAAGTGCAGGAACAACAACTATGGAAAATTGGTCAACCAGTCCAACAACACCATCAACAAGTGCACCGACGACGTCAACCGCTGCAACTACAGCGTCAACCACTGCACAAACTACAACGATTAGCGAAACAACACCCTCAACCAGTGCACCAACAACATCAACAAGTGCACAAACGACAACAGTTACCGAAACAACACCGTCAAGCAGTGCAACAACACCGTCAGCCAGTACTCCAACGACATCAACCAGTGCACCAACGTCCTCAACCAGTGCAACAACACCCTCAACCAGTGCAACAACACCCTCAACCAGTGCAACTACACCCTCAACCAGTGCAACAACACCCTCAACCAGTGCAACAGCACCCTCAACCAGTGCACCGACGACATCAACCAGTGCAGTAACGTCCTCAACCAGTGCAACGACACCCTCAACCAGTGCAACTACACCCTCAACCAGTGCAACAGCACCCTCAACCAGTGCAACAACACCCTCAACCAGTGCAACTACACCCTCAACCAGTGCAACAGCACCCTCAACCAGTGCACCGACGACATCAACCAGTGCACCGACGACATCAACCAGTGCAACAACACCCTCAACCAGCGCAACAATAACGTCAACCAGTATAACAACTACTGCGTCAACACCAGTCCTAACAACCACACCACTTGCAACAACTACCACCGCGACGCCACAAACGACATCATCAAGCAGTGCAACAACTACATCAACTGGTCCTACAACACCGTCAACCAGTGCAATAACGACATCAACCAGTGCAACATCACCGTCTACCAGTGCACCAACGACATCAACCAGTGCCCCAACGACATCAACCAGTGCAACAACACCCTCAACCAGTGCAGCAACGACATCAACCAGTGCAGCAACATCAACTAGTGGAACAACATCCTCAACCAGTGCAACAACACCATCATCCAGTGCACCAACATTAACAAGCGCAACAACACCCTCAACTAGTGCCCCAACGACATCAACCAGTGCACAAACGACATCAACCAGTGCAACAACACCCTCAACTAGTGCACCGACGACGTCAACCAGTGCAACAACACCGTCAACAAGTGCACCAACGACATCAACCAGTGGAACGACACAATCAACCACAGCACAAACGACAGCAGTTACCGCAACAACACCGTCAACCAGTGCAACAACACCGTCAGCCAGTACTCCAACATCAACCAGGGCAACAACCACCTCAACAAGTGCAGGAACAACAACTATGGAAAATTGGTCAACCAGTCCAACAACACCATCAACAAGTGCACCGACGACATCAACCGGTACAACTACAGCGTCAACCACAGCACAAACTACAACAATTAGCGAAACAACACAGTCAACCAGTCCAACAGCACCATCAACCAGTGCACAAACGACAACAGTTACCGCAACAACAACGTCAACCAGTGCAACAACAACATCAACAAGTGCACCAACATCAACCAGTGCTCCAACGACATCAACCAGTGCAGCAACGCCCTTATCCAGTACAACAAAATCCTCAACTAGTGTAACAACACCTCCAACCATTGCAACATCACCGTCAACCAGTAAACCAACGACACCAACCAGTGCTCCAACGACATCAACCAGTGCACAAACGACAACAGTTACTGCAACAACACCCTCAACCAGTGCACAAACCACATCAACAAGTGCAACTGCACCCTCAACCATTGCAACGACAACAATACCCGAAACATCGTCAAGCAGTGCACCAACATCTTCAACAGGTGCACCGACGACGTCAACCAGTGCAACACCGTCAACAAGTGCAACAACGACAACAATAAGTGCAACAACAACCTCAACCAGTGCTCCAACAACATCAACCAGTGCTCCAACAACATCAACCAGTGCAAAAACGCCGTCAACCAGTGCGCAAACGACAACAATACCCGAAACATCGTCAACCAGTGCACCAACATCGTCAACCAGTGCATCGACGACGTCAACTAGCGCAACAACACCGTCAACAAGTGCACAAACGACAACAGTTACCGCAACAGCAACGTCAACCAGTGCAACAACACCGTCAACCAGTGCACCGACGACGTCAACCAGTGCAACAACACCATCAACAAGTGCACCGACGACGTCAACCGGTACAACAACAGCGTCAACCACTGCACAAACTACAACAATTAGCGAAACAACACTGTCAACAAGTGCACCGACGACATCAATCAGTGCAACAGCAGAAACAACGAGTGCTCAAACGACAACAGCACCAACAACATCAACCAGTGCACAAACGACAACAGTTACCGCAACTCCGTCAACCAGTGCAACAACACCATCAACCAGTGCACCAACGACATCAACCAGTGCAACAACACCCTCAACCAGTGTCCCAACGACATCGACTATTGCAACGACACCCTCAACCAGTGCCCCAACGACAGCAACCAGTGCTCCAACGACATTAACCAGTGCACAAACGACATCAACCAGTGCAGCAACAACATCAACCAGTGCAGCAACACCCTCAAGCAGTGCAGCAACGACATCAACCAGTGCAACAACATCCTCAACCAGTGCAACATCACCGTCAACCAGTGCACCAACTACATCGACCAGTGCAACAACACCGTCAACCAGTGCCCCAACCACATCAACCAGTGCAACAACACCCTCAACCAGTGCCTCAACGACATCAACTAGTGCACCGACGACGTCAACCGCTGCAACTACAGCGTCAACCAGTGCACAAACGACAACAATACCCGAAACATCGTCAACCAGTGCACCGACGTCAACTAGTGCAACAACACCGTCAACAAGTGCACAAACGACAACAGTTACCGCAACAACGTCAACCAGTGCAACAACACCGTCAACCAGTGCACCGACGACGTCAACCAGTGCACCATCATCAACCAGTGCAACAACACCGTCAGCCAGTACTCCGACATCAACCAGGGCAACAACCCCTACAACAAGTGCAGGAACAACAACTATGGAAAATTGGTCAACCAGTCCCACAACACCATCAACAAGTGCACCGACGACGTCAACCGGTACAACTACAGCGTCAACCACTGCACAAACTACAACAATTAGCGAAACAACACTGTCAACCAGTCCACCGACGACTTCAACCAGTCCAACAGAACAATCAACCAGTGCACAAACGACAACAGTTACCACAACAACAACGTCGACCAGTGCACCAACAACATCAACAAGTGCACAAACGACGACAGTTGCCGCAACAACATCAACAAGTGCAGCAACAACGTCAACAAGTGCAACGACACCGTCAACCAGTGCACAAACGACAACAGTTACCGCAATACCGTCAACCAGTGCACCAACATCAACCAGTGCAACAACACCGTCAGCCAGTGCTCCTTCGACATCAACCAGTGCAACAACACCCTCAACCAGTGCTCCAACGACATCAACCAGTGCACAAACGACATCAACCAGTGCACAAACGACATCAACCAGTGCAACAACATCCTCAACCAGTGCAACAACACTCTCAACCAGTGCAACATCAACATTAACCAGTGCTCCAACGACATCAACCAGTGCAACAACACCCTCATCCAGTGTCCCAACGACATCAACCAGTGCACCAACTACATCAACCAGTGCACAAACGACATCAACCAGTGCAACAACGACATCAACCAGTGCAACAACGACATCAACCAGTGCAACAACGACATCAACCAGTGCAACAACGACATCAACTAGTACAACAACACCCTCAACCAGTGCCCCAACTACATCGACCAGTGCACCAACGACATCAACCAGTGCAACAACACCCTCAACCAGTGCACCAACGACATCAACCAGTGCAACAACACCCTCAACTAGTGCACCAACTACATCAACCAGTGCAACAACACCCTCAACCAGTGCTCCAACGACATCAACCAGTGCACAAACGACATCAACCAGTGCTCCAGCAACATCAACTAGTGCTCCAACGACATCAACCAGTGCAGCAACGACATCAACCAGTGCAACAACATCCTCAACCAGTGCAACAACTCCGTCAACCAGTGCACAAACGACAACAATACCCGAAACATCGTCAACCAGTGCACCAACATCGTCAACCAGTGCATCGACGACGTCAACTAGTGCAACAACACCGTCAACAAGTGCACCATCATCAACCAGTGCAACAATACCGTCAGCCAGTACTCCAACATCAACCAGGGCAACAACCCCGACAACAAGTGCAGGAACAACAACTATGGAAAATTGGTCAACCAGTCCAACAACAGGGTCAACCAGTGCTCCAACGACATCAACCAGTGCACCAACACCTTCAGCCAGTACTCCGACATCAACCAGGGCAACAACCCCGACAACAAGTGCAGGAACAACAACTATGGAAAATTGGTCAACCAGTCCAACAACACCATCAACAAGTGCACCGAAGACGTCAACCGGTACAACTACAGCGTCAACCACTGCACAAACTACAACAATTAGCGAAACAACACTGTCAACCAGTGCACCGACGACATCAATCAGTGCAACAGCAGAAACAACAAGTGCTCAAACGACAACAGCACCAACAACATCAACCAGTGCACAAACGACAACAGTAACCGCAACTCCGTCAACCAGTGCAACACCATCAACCAGTGCACCAACGACATCAACCAGTGCAACAACACCCTCAACCAGTGCCCCAACGACATCAACCAGTGCAACAACACCGTCAACCAGTGCAACAACACCGTCAACCAGTGCACCAACGACATCAACCAGTGCACCAACAACATCAACAAGTGCACCAACGACATCAACCAGTGCACCATCATCAACCAGTGCAACAACACCGTCAGCCAGTACTCCGACATCAACCAGGGCAACAACCCCTACAACAAGTGCAGGAACAACAACTATGGAAAATTGGTCAACCAGTCCCACAACACCATCAACAAGTGCACCGACGACGTCAACCGGTACAACTACAGCGTCAACCACTGACACAAACTACAACAATTAGCGAAAAACAACACTGTCAACCAGTCCACCGACGACTTCAACCAGTCCAACAGAACAATCAACCAGTGCACAAACGACAACAGTTACCACAACAACAACGTCGACCAGTGCCCAACAAACAACATCAACAAGTGCACAAACGACGACAGTTGCCGCAACAACATCAACAAGTGCAGCAACAACGTCAACAAGTGCAACGACACCGTCAACCAGTGCACAAACGACAACAGTTACCGCAATACCGTCAACCAGTGCACAAACATACCAGTGCAACAACACCGTCAGCCAGTGCTCCTTCGACATCAACCAGTGCAACAACACCCTCAACCAGTGCTCGAACGACATCAACCAGTGCACAAACGACATCACCCAGTGCACAAACGACATCAACCAGTGCAACAACATCCTCAACCAGTGCAACAACACTCTCAACCAGTGCAACATCAACATTAACCAGTGCTCCAACGACATCAACCAGTGCAACAACACCCTCATCCAGTGTCCCAACGACATCAACCAGTGCACCAACTACATCGACCAGTGCTCCAACGACATCAACCAGTGCACAAACGACATCAACCAGTGCAACAACGACATCAACCAGTGCAACAACGACATCAACTAGTACAACACCCTCAACTAGTGCCCCAACTACATCGACCAGTGCACCAACGACATCAACCAGTGCAACAACACCCTCAACCAGTGCACCAACGACATCAACCAGTGCAACAACACCCTCAACTAGTGCACCAACGACATCAACCAGTGCAACAACACCCTCAACCAGTGCTCCAACGACATCAACCAGTGCACAAACGACATCAACCAGTGCTCCAGCAACATCAACTAGTGCTCCAACGACATCAACCAGTGCAGCAACGACATCAACCAGTGCAACAACATCCTCAACCAGTGCAACAACGCCGTCAACCAGTGCACAAACGACAACAATACCCGAAACATCGTCAACCAGTGCACCAACATCGTCAACCAGTGCATCGACGACGTCAACTAGTGCAACAACACTGTCAACAAGTGCACCATCATCAACCAGTGCAACAATACCGTCAGCCAGTACTCCAACATCAACCAGGGCAACAACCCCGACAACAAGTGCAGGAACAACAACTATGGAAAATTGGTCAACCAGTCCAACAACAGGGTCAACAAGTGCTCCAACGACATCAACCAGTGCACCAACACCTTCAGCCAGTACTCCGACATCAACCAGGGCAACAACCCCGACAACAAGTGCAGGAACAACAACTATGGAAAATTGGTCAACCAGTCCAACAACACCATCAACAAGTGCACCGACGATGTCAACCGGTACAACTACAGCGTCAACCACTGCACAACTACAACAATTAGCGAAACAACACTGTCAACCAGTGCACCGACGACATCAATCAGTGCAACAGCAGAAGAACAACAAGTGCTCAAACGACAACAGCACCAACAACATCAACCAGTGCACAAACGACAACAGTAACCGCAACTCCGTCAACCAGTGCAACACAATCAACCAGTGCACCAACGACATCAACCAGTGCAACAACACCCTCAACCAGTGCCCCAACGACATCAACCAGTGCAACAACACCGTCAACCAGTGCAACAACACCGTCAACCAGTGCACCAACGACATCAACCAGTGCACCAACAACATCAACAAGTGCACCAACGACATCAACCAGTGCACAAACGACAACAGTTATCGCAACACCGTCAACCAGTGCAACAACACCGTCAGCCAGTACTCCAACGACATCAACCAGTGAAGCAACGACATCAACCAGTGCAACAACACCCTCAACCAGTGCAACAGAACTCTCAACCAGTGCACCAAAGACATCAACCAGTGCTCCATCGACATCAACCAGTGAAGCAACGACATCAACCAGTGCAACAACATCCTCAACCAGTGCAACAGCACCCTCAACCAGTGCACCAACGACATCAACAAGCGCAACAACACCCTCAACTAGTGTCCCAACCACATCAACCAGTGCAACAACACCCTCAACCAGTGCAACAACATCAACCAGTGCCACAACACCCTCAATCAGTGCAACAACTCCCTCATCCAGTGCACCAACGACATCAACAAGCGCAACAACACCCACAACCAGTGCAACAACACCCTCAACCAGTGCAACAACACCCTCAACTAGTGTCCCAACGACATCAACCAGTGCAGCAACCACATCAACCAGTGCAACAACACCCTCAACCAGAGCAACAACTCCCTCAACTAGTGCAACATCACCGTCAACCAGTGCACCAACGACATCAACCAGTGCAACAACAACCTCAACCAGTGCACCAACGACATCAACCAGTGCACCAACGACATCAACCAGTGCACCAACAACATCAACCAGTGCAGCACCGACATCAACCAGTGCCCCAACGACATCAACCAGTGCAGCAACGACATCAACCAGTGCAACGCTCTCAACCAGTGCTCCAACGACATCAACCAGTGCAGTAACGACATCAACCAGTGCCCCAACGACATCAACCAGTGCACCAACGACATCAACCAGTGCAACAACACCCTCAACCAGTGCTCCAACGACATCAACCAGTGCACCAACATCCACCACTGCCGCACCGACATCAACCAATGCCCCAACGACATCAACCAGTGCACCGACGACATTAACAAGTGCAACAACACCCTCAACCAGTGCCCCAACGACATCAACCAGTGCAACAACACCCTCAACCAGTGCAACAACACCCTCAACCAGTGCACCAACGACATCAACCAGTGCACCAACAACATCAACAAGTGCACCAACGACATCAACCAGAGCACAAACGACATTAACCAGTGCAACAACATCCTCAACCAGTGCAACAACACCCTCATCCAGTGCACCAACGACATCAACAAGCGCAACAACACCCTCAACTAGTGTCCCAACGACATCAACCAGTGCAACAACACCCTCAACCAGTGCAACAACGACATCAACCAGTGCGACAACACCCTCAACCAGTGCCCCAACGACATCAACCAGTGCAACAACACCCTCAACCAGTGCCCCAACGACATCAACCAGTGCAACAACACCCTCAACCAGTGCCCCAACGACATCAACCAGTGCAACAACACCCTCAACCAGTGCCCCAACGACATCAACCAGTGCAACAACACCCTCAACCAGTGCAACAACACCCTCAACCAGTGCAACAGAACTCTCAACCAGTGCACCAACGACATCAACCAGTGCTCCATCGACATCAACCAGTGAAGCAACATCAACCAGTGCAACAACATCCTTAACCAGTGCAACAACACCCTCAACCAGTACTCCAACGACATCAACCAGTGCACAAACGACATTAACCAGTGCAACAACATCCTCAACCAGTGCACCAACGACATCAACAAGCGCAACAACACCCTCAACTAGTTTCCCAACCACATCAACCAGTGCAACAACACCCTCAACCAGTGCAACAACGACATCAACCAGTGCAACAACACCCTCAACCAGTGCAACAACTCCCTCAACTAGTGCAACATCACCGTCAACCATTGCACCAACATCAACTAGTGCACCAACGACATCAACCAGTGCAACAACACCCTCAACCAGTGCTCCAACGACATCAACCAGTGCACCAACAACATCAACCAGTGCAGCACCGACATCAACCAGTGCCCCAACGACATCAACCAGTGCAACACTCTCAACCAGTGCAGCAACGACATCAACCAGTGCCCCAACGACATCAACCAGTGCCCCAACGACATCAACCAGTGCAACAGCACCAACGACATCAACCACTGCACCAACGACATCAACCAGTGCAACAACGTCCTCAACCAGTGCAACAACACCCTCAACCAGTGCAACAACGACATCAACCAGTGCAACAACACCCTCAACCAGTGCAACAACACCCTCAACCAGTGCAACAACACCCTCAACCAGTGCAACAGAACTCTCAACCAGTGCACCAACGACATCAACCAGTGCTCCATCGACATCAACCAGTGAAGCAACGACATTAACCAGTGCAACAACACCCTCAACCAGCGCAACAACACCCTCAACTAGTGTCCCAACGACATCAACCAGTGCACCAACACCCTCAACCAGTGCAGCAACCACATCAACCAGTGCAACAACACCCTCAACCAGTGCAACAACGACATCAACCAGTGCAACAACACCCTCAACCAGTGCAACAACTCCCTCAACTAGTGCAACATCACCGTCAACCAGTGCACCAACATCAACCAGTGCACCAACGACATCAACCAGTGCAACAACACCCTCAACCAGTGCTCCAACGACATCAACCAGTGCACCAACAACATCAACCAGTGCAGCACCGACATCAACCAGTGCCCCAACGACATCAACCAGTGCAGCAACATCAACCAGTGCAACACTCTCAACCAGTGCAACAACACCCTCAACCAGTGCCCCAACGACATCAACCAGTGCAACAACACCGTCAACCAGTGCAACATCACTGTCAACCAGTGCACCAACGACATCAACCAGTGCACCAACGACATCAACCAGTGCAACAACACCCTCAACCAGTGCCCCAACGACATCAACCAGTGCAACAACACCGTCAACCAGTGCACCAACATCGTCAACCAGTGCACCAACGACATCAACCAGTGCAACAACATCCTCAACCAGTGCACCAACGACATCAACAAGCGCAACAACACCCTCAACCAGTGCCCCAACGACATCAACCAGTGCAACAACACCCTCAACCAATGCCCCAACGACATCAACCAGTGCAACAACACCCTCAACCAGTGCGACATCACCGTCAACCAGTGCCCCAACGACATCAACCAGTGCAACAACACCCTCAACCAGTGCAACAACACCCTCAACTAGTGCAACATCACCGTCAACCAGTGCACCAACATCAACCAGTGCACCATCAACCAGTGCACCAACATCAACCAGTGCAACAACACCCTTAACCAGTGCAACAACACCCTCAACTAGTGCAACATCACCGTTAACCAGTGCAACAACACCCTCAACCAGTGCACCAACGACATCAACCAGTGCACCAACAACATCAACCAGTGCCCCAACGACATCAACCAGTGCAACAACACCCTCAACTAGTGCAACAATACCCTCAACCAGTGCCCCAACGACATCAACCAGTGCAACAACACCCTCAACCAGTGCAACATTACCGTCAACCAGTGCACCAACGACATCAACTAGTGCTCCAACGACATCAACCAGTGCAACAACCTCCTCAACCAGTGTAACAACACCCTCAACAAGTGCACCAACGACATCCACCAGTGGAACAGCATCCT
Source organism: Octopus sinensis (assembly GCF_006345805.1). Lineage (NCBI taxonomy): Eukaryota > Metazoa > Mollusca > Cephalopoda > Octopoda > Octopodidae > Octopus > Octopus sinensis. Next base: position 31,113,827 of record NC_042998.1, read on the forward strand.
CAACCAGTGCAACAACGACATCAACAAGCGCAACAACACAATCAACCAGTGCACCAACATCGTCAACCAGTGCACCGACGACGTCAACCAGTGCAACAACACCGTCAACAAGTGCACCAACAACATCAACCAGTGCAACGATACCGTCAACAAGTGCACCAACGACAGCAGTTACCGCAACAACACCGTCCACCAGCGTACCAACAACATCAACCAGTGCAACAACCACCTCAACAAGTGCAGGAACAACAACTATGGAAAATTGGTCAACCAGTGCAACAACACCATCAACAAGTGCACCGACAACGTCAACTGGTGCCACTACAGCGACAACCACTGCACAAACTACAGCAGTTAGCGAAACAACACAGTCAACCAGTCCAACAGCACCATCAACCAGTGCACAAACGACAACAGTTACCACAACAACAACGTCAACGATTGCACCAACAACATCAACAAGTGCACCAACGACATCAACCAGTTCAACGACACCGTCAACCACTGCACAAACGACAACAGTTACCTCAACACCATCAACCAGTACAACAACACTGTTACCCAGTCCACAAACGACAATAATTATTGAAACAACACCGTCAACGAGCTCTTTGATATCAACTAGCGTACCAGCAACAACCCTAGCACCGAAGTCCTGTATCGTTGATCCTTGTTACATTGAGAAACTTCTTGGTTATAACCCTGGAGAAATTGTTGGTGTAGTTTTCGATGAGGACAATCCTGGTTCCTCTCATGAAAATGATATTGTCTATGCTGGTGACGAAATTGAACATGGCTCTACTCTTCATATCACTTGCAATAATTGGTAATCCAAATGCCTTTTACTCTTATCATATATACTTATATTAATGTATTTTATTTAATTTTTAAATTCCTGACTTTTCGTTGTTTTTTGCTTTTTAATTTCTTTCCATTGTAGGATTGCATTATTTTATTTTTATTTATGTATACTCTATTTCACTTTATCCAGTTCTTGCCATGTGTTCATATGGTTTTTCAAATAAACCAATAATTTTACAATTCATATCATATTAAGTAAACCATTAAAGAGGCCAAAGAAATTGACAGTTTTTAGAGTATCAGGTAAAAATATTTGTGATATTTGCACTGATACCTAACACTCTCAGTTCATATACCGCCAAGGGCAAATTTGCCTTTTGTCATTTCAATCTGGGTCAACGCATTTTCAGAAATATTAGAACTCAGAGAGCATACATTTCAGTTTTTGCTCTGACATTTTTTGCATTCTGATAGTAATATCTCCAATGATATTAGTGCTAAGCTGTTTCCCTATAAATCTTTCTTGTGCCTTGGTGAAAATGTTTCACAGTTGAAATACTCAGATCATTCATAACAGATAAAATAGTTTATTGAAATAAACAATATAAATACTTTTAAGAGGTAAGCAGTGTCTAGTAAGTTCAAAGTACTAATTAATGACTATGTTACTTGAAATATTTTATGAAGGGATGTAAGAATTATGACTCTTCAGATAGAAAACAGTAACTGTGTTTGGTCAAAATTGCAAAATGAACTTCTTAACAAAAAAGCCATAACTTCACCCATTAATCTCTTTTGATATTTCTATGGAAGCAGCAATATATCATAGTCATTCAAACATTCATTCGGTTCTCATTGTGCCTTCAAAAACTGAAAGTGTCTTTGACAGCTTGTTTCATTGTTAACTCTCTGCTTTTGAGACCTCTTGTTATTGTTCTCCATCATGTTTCTTTTGGCCGACCATGTCTTCTTTTACCTTATGGAGCCCATTGCAAAGCAATCCTGACAATTGAGTTTGGTTTACAGTGACAAACTCGACCCAGTCATTTTCGGACAGTAGACCTTCAAAATTTTTCATAAACATTTATTTTGAAACACCTCCAATTTCTTTTCAAACTTTGGTTGTTTTCCAACGTTCATATCATTAAAGATCATTCAAACAACAATGAAAAATTTTGTCAACTAGTTTGAAAAGAGCAAATTACTTTCTGTATCACATTCACCATCTACTTTCCATTGAGCATGACAGTTTTGGAGAAATGAAACTTCTTTATTTGTAAGTGAAGAGTTACAAACTCTCTCTGTCTTTCAGACTTTCTCTCTGTCCTTAGCTAAATAAAGGAAATAAAATGGCTAGAACATGGAAACAAAACTGTATAGCAGAACTGATGTGTCAATAATTATCTTTGTTGACATGAAACAGTAGCTAACTATTCCTAAAATCACATTGTATAGTCTCAGATGTACACTGCCTATATATATTCTTTTATTCTTTCACTTGTTTCAGTCATTTGACTACAGCCATACTGGAGTACTGCATTTAATGTTTTTTTTAGTTGAAGAAATCAACTCTAGAAC
>NC_042998.1:31121205-31128705 GCF_006345805.1 Octopus sinensis
GAAAACCAAACTGTTACTTGTGCGGGACAAGGGGGCACATTAAAAAAGAGTGCCCGTTATACGAATTCGTAGCGGAGTGCGAGCAGGAACTTGAAGAAAAGAAGATATGGTAAATGAAAAAGAAAACATAGAAAAGGAAACAAAACAACAAGAGAAAGGAAATAATAAGTCAATGAAGGAAAAGAAATAAAAGAAAAGAAAGAAATAGAACCAAAACAGAGTCAGGAAAAAAAAAAGGAAAAAGAAACAACAGGAAAAAAACAAGAGAGAGATCAGAATCAAACGAAAAGAAAAGACGGCACACAAAAAGAAAAAGAAAAGGAACATAAAACACGAGAGAAGAGAGAACAGACAAAGAACCAAAAAGACAAGAGAAGGAAGGAGAAAGAAAAGAAGGCAAAAAGAGAGAAAGAGAGAAACAAAGAGAGGAGAACAAGGAAGAAATAAGCCCGAAAAGAAAAATGAAGGAAAACGTAGGACGGAAACAAGATTACTGCTTCTACAAGTTAGTAACCTTCCATTTCTGCCCTGAAATGAAAGACTTGACATGTAATACGGAGGGACATATATGGGTCAACAGGATGACCGATCAGTGGCAGGAGACTGCTCTAATCCCCGAAGAAAGAGTCGCTGAGTTCCTCAGAGCTGCCGGAGAGAGTGTAATATTTTACACGAGTGTTCGAGTGAGAGAGCGGCTGCCTGAGGGCTCAGTGATGGACTTTAGAGAATTGAAAGCTATTATGGAATATGTATAGAATTGTGAGAAGAGAGAGAAGAAAGAAGAGAAAAAAGAAAATATTGTGAAATATATGTGACGAAAATGTAACCTCTCGATTCCGGGGATCGAGTGGGCATTTACATCTCATTGTAAATATTCTTTCATATGTCATTTTTTACTTTTATTTTTTCCTTTTCTTGTCATTCGCTTTCTTATTTTAAGTTCCCCGATTGTATTGTCCCCTCTATGTTCGCCCCTTGTGGGTAGTAATAAAATCACATGGTTTTACTTCACGAATGCTTTTTAGCAACTGCCATTTGGTGCATGAGAGAGTTCGATGCAGCTGCCCTCATCTGCCCCTCCTGCCGTGAAGTTGGTTCATCTGGGATACCTGACAAGAAGAGATCCAGTTTCATTTTAAAGACATCTGCATCCACCCCACGCAGGTCTCTTAGTTTCTTCGGGAGGATATTGAAGAGCTGTGGGCCTCGGAAGCCCAGGCTATCACAGTATCTTGTCCTACATCTTGATGGCAAATTTGGAGTCCTAGGCACCATGCAGTGGCGCCCAGTTCTGGCATTTGTGTAACTCTCGATGCCAAAATTTGGGACAAGTCCCTCCAGGATCTTCCAGAGTATATTATGCATATCTTTCTTGCCTACGCTCCAAGGTATAGAGTTTTAATCTCTTGAGTCTTTCCCAGTAGCTTATATTCTGCATAGAGGCTATCTTCTTCGTGTAGCTACGTTGGATCGCCTCAAGTTCTGTGATCAACTTGACACTGGATGGTGACCATAGCTGAGAGCAATAGTCAAAGTGGCTTAGGACAAGTGTCTTCCAGAGGACCATCATGGTTTCTTGTTCTCTTGTTCTAAAGGTTCTGAGAATCCATCCGGCCAGTTGTCTACATTTCATTGCCAATTTAGCAACATGTACACGAAAGGTTGCGTCATCACTCATGTAAATACCCAGGTCACGCACTGATTGTGCCTCTGGAATTGCAATTCCTCCGGGTCCAGTGTATTCATTGGGTATTGCATTTAGTTTTGCATGCTGATAGTATAAAGCTTGAAACTTTTCAGCATTGAACTGCATGCTATTCTTTTCAGCCCACTTGTATATTTTGTCTAGCTCACATTGCAGGCGTTTAGTGTCCTCAGGGTTCTGTATTGCCTGTGAAACTTTTGTATCATCTGCATAACTAATTATATACTAAAATTAAATTAAGAGGTATAATATAGATTTTAAAAATTATTAGTGTTAATCCATACATGATATTACAGTTTCTTAGGGGTACTTAATTAGAAGGGTTGATTGTACAAAGCCAATTATAAATACTAAGATCAGGAGGACTGAACACTTTAAGAAAGGGATAAAAGACTTAATTACTAAAACTATTTTAGATAATATATCCATATTGTATAACTTTAAAATTTAGGGTTATCAGGAAGATCTAGCAATGAGGTGAAAGAACAAATTTGCTATAAATTAATTAAATTATAATCTAAGCAGTTGAATTTTAAGTTGTGAAGATACCCATATTGTTTTATATAAGCTAAGTATTAATTTATAGGGTACAAAAATTTAGATTTATCTATAGGCACTTATAAAGTATTAAAATGATCAGGTAGGGTATAACACCATAGAAAAGAATGTAAAATAGCTTAATCACTAAAAATTATGATGAAGTATATATACCAACTTAGTAACATCAATAGAGAAGATTTATAGAAAATATATAATTCAGGTATTTAAAACTAAAAAAATTTTATTTACTTATTTAGCCTGTATCTATAATGACTAATACCCTGTAGTAACTAAAGGAATATTAATACTGTAGGACATGCTAACTATGCACTGATTTTAAACTAAGAGGTACATTACAGGTTTTAAATCACAAAATCAATAAAGTGCTACTTTCTAAAATATTTAAAGGTATTGGTGTTACTATGTACACATGATTCCTTAAGGTCTAATCGATTATTAATCAGGTTGCCATTATCTTTATGCTTAAAAATTTCATGTTTCTATAGAGCACAGCTCACACCCATATCTGCTATTTCTATAAGGCTGAGCTTTTCTTTATTATTTCCCATTTGAGGCTAAACCAAATTCCACTGTCTTTCAATTCCTAAACCTTACTGGATAATGACGTACAATTCACCTTATATTTAAGTTTAAAGGAGGACATACACTTTTTCAAATTAATCGAACCAATATATATATATAATTATTAGTTGTAGTTATTGTACAATTATATATTACATTCTGGGTAAGACATTAGCCCAATAACGGACAGCGGGATTTAACTCTACAATTGCAACTAGATTGATTGATTGATTCTAGTTTCAGCTTATGAGCTGTGGCCATGCTAGGAGAATTATTATTATTAATATTAGTATTATTAAGATTTAAGAGGCCCAATGGCCCAGTGGTTAGGGCAGCGGACTCGCGGTCATAGGATCGCGGTTTCGATTCCCAGACCGGGCGTTGTGAGTGTTTATTGAGCGCGAAAACACCTAAAGCTCCACGAGGCTCTGGCAGGGGATGGTGGTGATCCCTGCTGTACTCTTTCACCACAACTTTCTCTCACTCTTACTTCCTGTTTCTGTTGTACCTGTATTTCAAAGGGCCGGCCTTGTCACTCTCTGTGTCACGCTGAATATCCCCGAGAACTACGTTAAGGGTACACGTGTCTGTGGAGTGCTCAGCCACTTACACGTTAATTTCATGAGCAGGCTGTTCCATTGATTCGGATCAACCGGAACCCTCGTTGTCGTAACCGACGGAGTGCTTCCTCCTCCTAAATTAAGATTTAAATTATTATTTTTATTATTAATGTTTTCGCTATCAATATTTCTGTTATCAAGTATGTTATGATCACATCTTTTATTTTCCAACTCCACTTCAATTGTAGTATCATATAAAATTGCCTCTGCATCAGCAGGTATGCTAATAGTTTCTATGCCCGTATATGTACTGGAACTATAATCCATAATGTTTATATTAGAAGTGCTACTACTATTCCTTCTGTTCACCCCCATCATCATCAATACTGCTATTTTCATTTTGGGAGTTTAAGTTATAGTTAACAGTACTATTATTATTAATATTCATCCAAACCTGGCTGTTGCCAGCACCACCCTGACTGGCCTCTGTGCCGGTGGCATGTAAAAAGCACCATCCGATCGTGGCCGTTGCCAGCCTCCGTGCCGGTGGCACGTAAAAAGCACCATCCGATTGTGACTGTTTGCCAGCCTCATCTGGCATGTAAAAAGCACCCACTACACTCACGGAGTGGTTGACGTTAGGAAGGGCATCCAGCCATAGAAACATTGCCAGATCAGGCTGGGCCTGGTGCAGTCTTCTGGCTTCCCAGGCCCCAGTTGAACCGTCCAACCCATGCTAGCATGGAAAGCGGACGCTAAACGATGATGATGATGATTATTATTATTGTTATTATTGCTAGTTATTATTATTATTATTAACAATCCTGGCTAATTTTATATTCTTCTTATTTAATCTAGCTGTGATGGTACCTATATAGGGAAGAGTAGAGTATGAGATTCTAACTGTTTTATGTGAAAAGATTCTATTATATCTATGGGGAGAAGGGAAGTTTTTTTCTAAAATAGTCATAAATTTTCTATATATGTTTGTGGATAATGAACAGTTGTATGGGATATTGAACCAAACGAAATTCTTACCTTTAAATTTATGGTGTAAGGGAGGGATATATTTGTACTATCCCTGCTCCCTATAATCATGCTATGATTAATAGTTTGTATATATTTCTAGTAGATCTCTTATCTGGAAGAGTAACCATTTCTTTTTCCTCATCACTTTTTGTATCTAACCTAAACTTCCTACTCATTTTAGTATCCTGTCTCCTATCGAACCCTACTCTTATTGTTATTTAAAATATTAGGTTTGTAGGATGGTTTATCATTTGGTATTTTTTCACAACTAAGTAAGTTAGTAGACTTTCTATTACTCAAACTATCATTTTTTCCTCTATTAAAAGGTGCTGAACTTACAGGACTGAGAAAAGTGATTTCTTGGTCATATCCCACCTTAGACAAAGCAACATTGTAGTGGTATGAATGGGAATTAAAAATATCAATGTTTGATGATAATTTAGTAATTCTCCTAGAAATACTTTTAACTACCAATTTTAATACATTGGGGGGTGATTTGATAATTTGTTCACATCTTGTAACCTCACCTTCTTTCCTATAGGTGTAGTATAATTTAGAGTTAATATTTAAATTAGTATCCAAAAAATTTACTACTTTTGTACCATTTTCATACATAATACATAAATTAAAGTTTTTGAAAAATTTTCTAATTTTCTTTCTCATTCTTTCTATGATTTATTGTTGCTAGGGATGATTAACAGAGCTTCATCCCTATATAAGCCTCCCTGTAATTCAGGGATTTCCCTATTTAGGCACCTTAAAAGTTACGCACCCACTAGATTTGTGATTTTGGCCAAGTCGCTTGAGCTCATAGTTATATCAAAGTTTTCAAGGGTGTCACCCTAATCCAAAGTTTTCCCTCAAATTCTATAATAGTTCTTCTAGCTAAAATAATATCAATTTTATCCCTAGTTAATAGAGAGAGATTTAGCAAAAATAAGAGTCTTGCAGAGAATAGGGGATATACTGGAATAATAGCAATTAATGTCAAATTGGATAACAGATAAATTATTTATGTTATCAATGGATTTAAACCAATGTATTACCTCATCTGTATCAATCCATAATTTTAGAGTTAGGTTGGGAATTATAAGGGGTAGAATATTGTCCAGAATAGACTTGCTAAGCTGACCAATGTCAGACTTAGTCGGGCAAATTAGTCTTACAGTAGGATTATCCTGGAAGTTCTTGTAGTCTTTCAGGTTAATCCTAGGTTCACTTGTTCACTGTCTGTCTGCCAAGTCGTATCCATCATAACTTCCTAGATTTTCAAATTGATGTCTAACAGATTCTTTTTCGATGTTATTTTATATTTAGTGCTGAATTCCTGCATTACAAGTTTCCTATAGGTAGTATAGTCAAGTCTATATAAGTTTCTGGTTTTATCTGCTGGGACCAGAATGCCTGATTTGTTGTGCAATGACTTAATAAATTCCTTTAGTTTCCTCAGATGTAAGTTTTTTCTAAGTGGGTGTTCCTTGAATTTCACATTAGAAATTAGATCAAATAAGTCTTTTTCAAAATTTTCCAGTAGTGGACTAGGTGGAGGATTTTTTTCTGCTTTTGAATGTCTTCTTAAAGTAATTTATCTCATGTGTTTCTAGAGTTCCATTTTCCTTCTTAGTTTCATGATGGTAAGCAATCCACCTCATCCTTCGAACAAACTCATTTGTTCTATGGATTAGTAGCCACATATAGGTATCTTTACTATGTAAGGAGATGTCCTTCTGAGAAATTTCTATATTTACCCTTTCCATCCTATTGAAAATTAAGTACCAGATTCATTCAGGTGTCTATGGAAAGCTTGTGATAGATCTGATTGAAAAATAGGGTCTCTGTGTGAGTGCTTGTTAGAGATTGCACCTAAAACAGTACTCCACAACTGGTATGCCATGAAACAATGCTAGATTTGCTGCAGTGTAACCTGAATATAATTTTTCCCCTATACTTTTAGTTATATTTTTAGTTCAGGTCTGCCACATAATTTTGAAAAGAATACAAGTGTGCTGCAAGTGAAAAAAAGGTTGGAGAGCACTGATCTACAACATGAAGCTGCTAGCTAACAAAGGTCTATTTAATGTGATTTCAAGGATTAGCTTCATACTCAAATGTCATCATTCGTTTCATGTAATTCTCCAACAGAATCTAACATGAAGAACCATGTCTTTTGCTCCAGTATCTCAGTTTTAGCATTGCTTCTTTGACTGGATGCCTTCCTAATATTTACCATTGTCCAAGGTACATTGTTTCATGTTACTAAAACTGTAGAGACTGTCTTACCATCCATAAAATTATAGTACCCTTTCATGGCCTACATTGTCACTGCTAATTTGGATTTATCAAGCACATATAGAGTGTATGGGTGTTTTTTTTATGGCACCAGGACTGGCAGAAGCCACTGTATAACTTGCAAGTTAAAACAGAAGTCAAAAGTATGATGCAAAAAAATTATTGATGTGAGATGATTATTTGTTCCATAGTTAATATTACTGAAAATATAACCCTCTAAAAAGTTTTAGTATATTAAAATTGTTATTGTCTTTGATTTTGTTCAATAGTTAAGACTGTTTACAGTATAACATTCAAACATGACATACGTTGAATATCATTACATTTACTATATAACTTCTAATTTATTGTTTATTCAAAACAATTCTCTTAATTTTTGCTTTTTTATGTTTTGTTTTGTTTCTTATAATTTGCCAGATAAAAAACACTAACATCTTTATGTTAATTGTAATTAATTTTTCAGCACTTGTGATGATGGTGTCCTAAGTTGCACAGATAATTTATGCACAGGTATTATTCATTTATGACCTAATGAAATAATCTCCTATCCAAATATACATTTTAATAAATTGTGTGTATGTGTGCATATATATATGCTGTGTGTACGTTTGTGTATAGTATATATGTATGCTGTGTGTGTGTGTGTGTTGTGTGTGGTGCATGTGTGTATATATTAGGTTGGTAAATAATTATTGCAGTTTTTTTTCAATAAATTTTATCAAACAAAAAATTTAAACAAATTGCCAATTTAAACAAAACCCCAAGCAGAAATTGAAGTAGATGGTGAATATGCAC
>NC_042998.1:31136205-31138705 GCF_006345805.1 Octopus sinensis
TGAACTGATCCATATTACTGTCAGTTGTAATAGCCTTGAAATATACTGCTGCTGCTGATGATGATGACAATGATGAAGGGGGAGGAGGAAATATTTGTTGGCTCACAGCATAAAAGACTCATGGTTGTTTTTTCCTTGTTAAGAAACTAAAGAAAATATGTTCTTAAATTAACTTCATCTTTCATTTTAACTTTGTTTTATATGATGATGACAACAATGATTTCTCATACAAAAGTATAGAGTGTTTGCTTTTATAAAATTGTCTAGGTTAAATGTATGCTTGTAAGTTACAGAAACTTAGTTAGCAGACCTGTTTCTTCTTATTGTGTATTTTTTATAATTCTTATACAAACTCAAATTTTAGGTGAACCTTCTTGGAGTACTTGGGAACTATGGAGTACTTGCACATCAACTTGTGGTAAAGGATGGCAAGTAAGAAGGAGATCTTGTACTAATGGAGTTACAGAAAGTACAAAATGTGATGGAAAAGGTCTAGAAATGCAGAGCTGTATCATCAAGAACTGTACAGTAGAAGGTAAAAATTATAACAACTCTACTGATATTCTAAGTTGATAGTTATGCTTCCAAATAAATTGAACAAAATGCAAAACATTTATATTTTACACTGATTCCAGCAAATGAAACATGTGTTGTTGTGTAACCTCAGGTCACTTCTGGTTTGTATGTAGTCAATCAAATGACTAGGTGTGATCGACAAACCTATTATTCTAAATAGATCATGTCTTTGGCTAGTTGAGGAACATGTCAAATAACTGATCAATTGATAATGCTTTCTTATATTCTAATACTTAAGATGACATATGAAATCTTTATATATAAAAGTCAAGTTGTGTGTCTGTCTCCTACGATTTAGATTCCTAACTACTCCCACATTTTGCGGTGCAGTTTAACCAAAACCAGGTATCTTATAGTCGTGATTCATATCAAGCCCTTCTGGGTATTAGCACACGTCTACGATGAGTCTACGATTTAAAAAAAAATTTACCATCATTTTTTTCCATTTTAATGCATTTTTTCGCTATTATATAAGGGAAGTAACTCTCTAAAAATGACTACGATGAGTCAATGATTTAAAAAAAAATTTACCATCATTTTTTTCCATTTTTAATGCATTTTTTTGGCTATAACTCTAAAAATGCTTATATAGTTATTTCCCTTACAAACCCGAGCAACGCCAGGAGATACTGCTAGTGGTTATATAAAAAAAAATCATGATATGAATACTGTTTTATATGGTGCCTCTTCCAAATTTACATTTGAGATCCATCTGATATATGCCTTATCGGTTTCAGAAATAGTTTTATACCCTGCCAACATTGAAGTGACTATACAGTGCAAAACTAGATAGTCTGCCTCTTATGGAGATATCTAATATTCTGGGCCTATAAGAATTTATGATAACCCAGTCAATGCTGGTTAGTCTTTTTTCCTCCATGGCATGATCTTAGCCTGCTTACATCAATATATGGTAGTTAAAGTAACTATGTGACTCTAAAAGCAAAGTCAGCTAAGATTCAATTATGTTGACCAGCAGAAAGAAAGATGGGAAAACTAAAAGTAATTCAAATCCTGTGTCCAGATAAAGATGTCAATTTTACTACTGGACTCACTCCTCTAAAGAATGAGAACAAATTAGATAAAACTTACCATTAGTATTGACAGTGTCATAACACAAAGAAATATTTTATGAGCAAATACAACTGCTTAAAATAAATTCCATTTCATTTCAATTTTATTAACTATATTCTTATGTTCATAAAATTGTGTTTTAGTTTTATGATTTGATATTCAGTGAATTTGGGTAAAATAAGAGTAATATGGTTTCATTTGTTTTCCAAAAACAGCTTAAAATTCAATTTTCAAGACATTTTTGTAATCTTATTCTTTATATCCTATACAATCAAACAGTGATATGTAAACTAAAATTTAATAAAAGAAGAAAAAAACATTAAAATTTTTTTATTAATATTTTATTACAGAGTGCCCTCAAGGAAAGATATGGTCTAATTGTTCAAATGATTGTCAGCAAACATGTATAGAAAAAAAAATGGGAGCAGAAATATGTCACGAGTCAGACAGTTGTATACCAGGATGTGTATGTCCAACAGGTTACTTAGAACAGTATAATGACTGTGTTTTAGAAGAAGACTGTTATTGCTATGATAAATTTGGAAATGCTATCGGCGAAAATTACCCACAAGAAATTCATGGTGCCTGTGAACGTTGGTGAGTTTTCTATTGTTTGAGCTGTACATATTTAGCATATGTCTATCTGTCAGTTTAAATTAAATATAAAGTTTTAATATTTTTAATCACTAGAAAGTGATAAAAGTAACTCAAGGTTCAAGTGTTTTGGGTATGGCATTTATCAAACTATGAAAAGTGCCATAAATGAAACTTTTAAGTCCTTGTGTCACATTTATAATTTCTGCTGATAAAAATAATGACTATATATATTCATGTATCATGTTCTATTTTT
>NC_042998.1:31143705-31304768 GCF_006345805.1 Octopus sinensis
CATTATGTATATTATGACCACTAATTAATAAACTTAAATTAATTTAAAAACTATAATATAATTAAAATTCATTAATAAATAATATTAATTAATTAAACATCTAAATAAATCTACTTCAAAATATATAATATAAATACATTTTGATTAAAATAAAAAATTTATTACAAACTATAAACTTAACTGTCGTTTATAATAAATATATATTATATATATAGAGGCGCAATGGCCTAGTGGTTAGGGCAGCGGACTCGCGGTCGCAGGATCGCGGTTTCGATTCTCAGACCGGGCGTTGTGTGTGTTTATTGAGCGAAAACACCTAAAAGCTCTACGAGGCTCCGGCAGGGGGTGGTGATCCCTGCTGTACTCTTTCACCACAATGGCGGTGCCCCAGCATGGCCACAGCTCAAGAGCTGAAACTGGAAAAACAAAAACAAAACAAACAAAAAAATATTAATACTCAAAACAAATGCTAAAATAATAATAAATTAAACTTATTATATAAGTAACGTAATTTATATTTAGATCAAATACTTCGCTCATTAATTGAATAAATAAAGTACCTATCATTATAAATAAATAGTACATAAAGAAAAAATTATTTTACTACACATTCAAAATTATTTAACGTTACTAAAACTATTACCAAAAGAGATATATATACTTAATACTATTAATTTTAGTAGATATTTAATAATCATAATAATAACAATAATAAAATAATAACAATATCAACCACAACAAATGAAATAACTATCTTTTAATCTATATTCATTAAATAAATTATATATTTAGTAATAAAATAAACATCTAAATATAATCTAACTATAAGTATTTAAAGAACCTTTACTAACTCTTATTGACTTATACTCAAACCACCTACAGAAGTGCAATCACAACACTACTATAATCAATTAATTTATTTAATAATAAATATTAAATTAGACTTATTAAATTATGTAATATACAATAAAAATCACATGCTAAATTTTAGAATTAATACTAGTACAAAATATAACTACAAATTAGAAACAAAAATAGGTTTTAAATATAGTCGCTATTTATCTAAAAATTTATTATATAAAGTAATTTGTGTCTACATTTAATTTTACATTCGTCAAATGAATTAACTAATTTATTATGATTATTAAATAATATTTCTTTAAATTCACTAGAACATAAAAAACAGGAATTACTACCTATACTATATGATTTCGCCTTACAAATTATCTCCCACTTTCAATTATACTTAATTCATTGTACCTTAAAAATTAAATATTTAGCATATTAAATGTGTTGTAGGAAATAATCCTAATGTTTTAAGTTTTAAATTTAGTTAATGGAGTTTTTTTCTATAAGAAAAATTATTTTATTTATTTTTTAAATAAATAGTTTAACTCTATTTGCTTATTTATTATTATATCATTAACCTGAAGATTGACTATAATTTTAAATCAAATTTATTTCAATTGAATTTAAACTTAATTGTAATTCGAATTTAATTGTAGCCATGAAATGTACGTAGGTTTTTTTACTTATATATTGATCATTCATTTTTATACTTTTTGAGACCTAGTTATAAGTTATATGTTTTATAAAAATATATATTATTTATTATTTATGTTTTGGTTTATGTCTGTCACTGTTTGAGTTGCATAATAGTGATTTTATCTCTAATTTATATTTTATATATATATATACATATATTGGAAGGTAGGGCCCTCTTTGAATTGGAATTTTGGTCTTTTTCATAGGTCGCTACATAGTCTACATTTGATTGTGTATGCAACTTTCCATTAGCCAATATTGTTCTATTGATTTCTTTTGTCACTTTTCATAATTGGACGTGTATGTGGATGAATATATATATTTGTGAAAGAGAGAGAGAGAGAGAGGATATGTAATACCAAATTCATACCTACTCAACCAAATTATATTTCTTTGATATTTCAGTACATGTACAGATGGAGAAATCGTTTGTACTAATATCACTGACGACTGTAAGTAATTTTCCTTCACTCTTTTTATCAACATATTTTTCTCTTCCGTATCTATACTACTTTTTACTTTGGGAGAACACCACCTTATCTTTAATCTATATATTTCATTATGAATATATAAAATTTATATCCATTTAAAAAAAGACAGTGAAGTGAATTGATAAGCCCACATACAACATCTAAATGTATATCTTTTTACCTCTGCTGAAATTATATTTGTGTCACATAAATGTAAATTTAGTGTACAAATTAATTATTGAGTATTAATTGAAACAGCTGTAAGAAGTGAAGATGATCAATATGTTGTTTATAATAAACAATTATTCACTTTTCTTCTTTTCAATGGATATAAACTATATGCTTTATACATACCTATTGTTTCAAGGGAATTTTTTTCCCAAAAAATACTAGGTATTAAACCAGTATTTTGCTTGAAATCAACCATCCCTTCACAAGGTTAACATATGCTCTAATTAAATTTTATATATATACATATATCATCATCATCATCATCATTTAATGTCTACTCTCCATGGGTTAGATGGTTTGCCAGGAACTGATGAGCCAGAGCTGCACCAGGTTCCAGTCTGATCTGCCATGTTTCTACAGCTGGATACCATTCCTAATGCCAACCACTCAAGGTGTGACCACAATTTATGGGTGCCATTTACATGATACCATCAATGATCCTGAGTCACGGGTGGCATTTACATGACACCATCAATGCACAGGTGCCATTTATATGTATATATATATATATATTTACACACACACACAAATAATACCTATATATATATATATATATACATATGCATACATATAGGGGCGTAGGAGTGGCTTTGTGGTAAGTAGCTTGTTTACCAACCACATGGTTCCAGGTTCAGTCCCACTGCGTGGCACCTTGGGCAAGTGTCTTCTACTATAGCCTTGGGCCGACCAAAGCCTTGTGAGTGGATTTGGTAGACGGAAACTGAAAGAAGCCCATCGTATGAACGTAGCCATTGCCAGCGCCGCCCCAACTGGCCTCGTGCCAGTGACACGTAAAAAGTACCATCCAATCGTGGCCGTTGCCAGCCTCGTCTGGCACCTGTGCCGGTGGCACGTAAAAGCACCAACTACACTCACAGAGTGGTTGGCATTAGGAAGGGCATCCAGCCATAGAAACATTGCCAGATCAGACTGGGCCTGGTGCAGCCTTCTGGCTTCCCAGACCCCAGTTGAACCGTCCAACCCATGCTAACATGGAAAGCGGACGCTAAACGATGATGCTGATGATGTATGTGTATATGTTTGTGTGTCGGTGTTTGTCCCCCATCATTGCTTGACAACCGATGGTGGTGTGTTTACACCCCCTTAACTTAGCAGTTCGGCAAAAAAGCCCGATAGAATAAGTACTAGGCTTCCAAACAATAAGTCCTGGGGTCGATTTGCTCGACTAAATTATATATTGATCCAGCATGGCCACAGTCAAATGACTGAAACAAGTATAAGAGTAAAAGAGTATTTATACATATATATATATATATATATATATATACTAGCACTATGACCCGGCAACGGTGGGGAGCAGCTTTTTATGAAAAAATTTTTGAACCTTGCTTCCTAAACCAGAACTGACTTTGGCCTAGGACTTTGTTTCTGTTTATAATTTTTAAATAATATTCAGCTGAAAAGGTGATTTAAGGGAGATTTAGCTATCGCTTCTCGCATGTCCCAAGACCACCTGGTTGGTATCTTCCTCATTTCTTTGTCATTCTGACATATATTGATATTTTTCAATATTCTTCTCCCCAGAAAAATATTTTTCCCTTCACCTGTATTGTTTGACTTTTGAACTACACACACACACATATATATATATATATATATACACACACACACACACACATACATACATACATACACACACAAAATTTAATAAATTTCTCTTATATCCTTTTTAAAGATAATGTTTAATTTGGAAAAAAATATTCCACATTAAAATTATTTCTGTATTAGCTTTGCAGGAAGAACTGTTGTATAACTAAAAAGAAAGTGATAGCTGTAATACAAACATTCTGGAACATTTAAAAAAAAATTATCTGATGAGCTAGCGCTTCCCATTTTCTCTTAGATTGAATAATTTCAATAATCAGATGAATTTTGGAATTAATATCATACTGTTTCATCTAATGAAGCTTAAAGATTGGACAGAAACCATTGAGAAAAATTAAGTTGATTTGTTATATGTTCCCGAGGAAGAAAGCAGTCAGCAATGAAGTCTGATAGTAATTGCAGATAAAGTGGATATGTGGCATCCACTGGCAATACTAAAAGGGTATATACAGTAAACTCAGCACAAAGAACAATATGTTTTTGCAGCATTATTAAAAGAAACATAGTGGACATTCACCAGATTATGGACCAATGGTTGTAGTATGTTCAAAAGAGATGAGGCTAACATATCAAATGTTTTTTCACCTTGTTTAGAATATAATCTAAAATATGCATATGCAAATATGTACATTATCCTCAATACATGAGTAGTAATCTTATGTAAGATATAATTAAGATTTGTGAAAAGCTTTTGAGTGCTACAGAATGTTTGCGACTGAAATTAAACTAAGCATTTTTGATGTAGTTTTGCCTATGTAAATACCAAATAGAAAAACAGAAATTATATAATTAAATCATACTTCGATAACAAGTAGACTTTATCTGTTATATTGCTTCACAAGTTTAACATTTTAGGGTTCAAATTAAAAAAAAAAAGAAAACAAAGTATTTGACAATTTTTCTGTAAGGCGTAATACAACTATTTGTCTTTCAGGCATATTTAGCAAAAGAAATATTTTGATAATTCTGGGAGATATAATTAAAAAAAAAACCATCAAATACTGCTTTTGGAACAGTTTACAGTGAGTAGAGGGACAGTCTTTTAATAATTGTATTTTTTTTTTGTATTCATTATTTGGCTCTTTGCTGGTTAAATAAGTCATTTACAAAATGATTGCTTATTTTGTTGAAATTTTGTCTTTCAGGTTGTTCTTATTCTGAATGGTCTTCATGGGGTGCATGCAGCAAAACTTGTGATGAGGGTTTAAGATATCGTCACAGGTAAATTTACATTAAACAAGATTTTCAAATTTATTTACTTTTAAATTGAAATCTAATACATATATTAAGCAGATTTTCATCTATATTGCTTTAATTTCTACAAGATACATTCTTGGCAATGTAGCATAGAAACAGTAGAGCTTTCTCTATGCTAAATGAGAGTTCAAACACATACATGCATACACATAGTACAAAAGGTATACCAAAACACACAACACATTACTAACAAGTATGCGTACAATAAATCAGTTTTATATTCAGTTCCTACTTTTAATGTCTTAGTCTTCGAAACTCCAGATAGACTCAAATATAGAACTTGCATGCAAAATATAGAAAAGGAACACAGAAAAACATGGTATTAATGATTTATATAATGTACATGTTTTGTGAGATTAGCAGACATCAATTACATGAGCATAAACCTCATTTACATAGCAAATGCTACTGCTCTCTTTTCCAGGTTTATAATCTTAAGAATATTACTTTTCATGCTCGCATTTTTCCATGTAATATATATATATACATACAGTTACTTTATCTCATTAATTTGGTCTTAATGACCATTCTTATTACAGAATACTAGAAGATGGAAATATAAACTGTACAAGAAACATTGAGGAATATATTCCCTGTATTGTTCGATCATGTCCATCTGTCTGCAATATTTCTGACATTGGGTTTGATAATTCTGAATTGATGCGAGAAGATATTTGTGAAAAATGGTAAGTTAGGCTCATTAAATTTTTTTGTTTTCTTCTTCATATTTTTTTCACAACCATCAAACGATGGTTGCAATCTGTGAACAGTCTTGAGTAGGGACCAGAAAGAGAAGTATGAACATGCTATGTGCATGTTCACACTGAATTCATAAAACAGAAAAGAAGAATAAAAATGCAACGAACATGTCAAAATGAAATGGAAGTTGAGAGTAAAAGAAGATATATGATGGTCTGCATGCCACATTAGCCATCAATATCAGGCAGCTTTGCTGCAATTTTCTTGTAATTATAGAGGCAATGATAACAAAATTTTAAGTAGTCCTTGATGTAGGTTAAAATCATAATAGCTATGGCTCCTGTAATGAATTCTAAAATCTTACTATGAAATATAAGCATGCATTCATACTGGCTGTTTGTATGTATATATCGCCAGTAGATTATATATCCAAATATGAAACACACTCTAAAGCAGTAATGTGTTTATAAGTCTGTCTGGTCAAAGAGTGACCAATGGTTTTGCATTCACAAAGGCCTTAGCCCTGTGGGCATCTCATCAGACTCTAAAGCCGAAGACAAATGTAACTCTTCACCTCTTGGAGGCAGGAATCCATTATGGTTATTTAGTCAGTTAGTCAGCAAAGAATAGTCCTGGGTCGTGAGGATGGGTTATCTCCCTTAGACCAGTTTCTCATGAACCAAAAGCGTGGTGTAGGGGCAAGGAATTTATCCCTTATGCTGCTTTTGGATCCTAATGGCCTTTTTAATATGAGAAATCCCATGCTTGCAGAATGTAGTGCTTAAAATGGATGCATACTGTGAAGATTTTTTGGCAAGTGCTCAGTGATTCAGGTTGTCTTTGAGTATCCTTGCTCGCTCAGCTATACAAAGCTTGCAGCGTTCACTCCTGTTAATGTAGGATCCCAGCAACTCGAAGATCTTCCACTTGATATCGAATGAGGTCCCTTCATCTTAGAGGCTTCATGTGGTCAGCCAGGGATGTGATGAATTGTCTTTCTGGAATCCTGAAAAAGGACCTGTGGTTGTACAAGAGTCACTTACGGCTGACCTGATATATTTCTTTGCTCACATTACTGACATATCTTCCGTTGGCTCAAGGCCTGGAGATGTTGCTGGGGCTGCCATTGATATTGTTATCACTACAAGGTGTGGGCAATATTGCTGTAGCTGTTGTTGTTATGGTGGTCATCCCTGACCATGGCATTGGTGTTACTGTCACCAATGGTGATGTGGGTGTCATCATTGGTAACAGTGAGTGTAGGTTGGTGATGCTGGTATCAGCAGTCATCCTCTTCAGCCGTAGTGCTGGTGCTGGGGTCATTGGTGTTTCTACCACTGTCGTCTATACTGTCAATGTTGTTCTATGATCCATTACTGCTATTTCTAATGGTCACTAGGTCTGGGTATCACCACAGCCTCATAGATGACTCCTTTGGCCTCGCATTGGTATCCCACAGGACAGTCACTGTACACCCTGTAAGAGCAACCAGCCTTGTCCCATGTTTTATGGGTGTTAGCTAGTATACTTTTCCTGTTAGGTGCACAACTGAAGGAGACCCTTAGGTTGTGCCTATTAAACAAATGTCCACATGTGTGTCTGACTAACCTGAGGAATATTCTTCCTACACAAGTCTTACCGTTGAGTGAGTAGGATGGGGAAAACCAAATGATGTTTCAGCAGTGCTTTCTTTTGAGGGTGCTAGGGGCTGGTATGTAGGAGATGTGCTTCTTAAACCCACTTGACTTGAGGATAAATTCAAGATCCTCTTGCTGACACCTTTGACTATGGTTCTTGAATACGTTAGGGAAGTGGCAGGAGGCTCTAT
This sequence comes from Octopus sinensis, assembly GCF_006345805.1. Taxonomy (NCBI): domain Eukaryota; kingdom Metazoa; phylum Mollusca; class Cephalopoda; order Octopoda; family Octopodidae; genus Octopus; species Octopus sinensis. Next base: position 31,151,362 of record NC_042998.1, read on the forward strand.
TGATATAAGACAGCCTCTCATTTGGCTTGTGATAGGGCCTGTGTGTACCAGAGCCCAAGTCTAAGGTAACATCTAGGAAGTCTACAGTAATGAGGTTCATCTCGATTGTAATTTTGAATCTCATGGAGCCTAGGGTGCTAATCAGGTCCTTTCTAAACCTACCAAGTGTGTGCCTATAGGCTCCTCTAGAGATGGCCAGAGTGTCATCTCTATAGAGACTGAAGGGAATTTCTTCCCTAAGGTGTCCAGAATGTATAGTCCAATGAGATCACATATGTCAGTTCTGTCGAAGGCTCTCTTCACCACATTGAATCATTATTGAACAGCACCATTCTCCTGGTATGCATGATAACATCAATGTCCCTCTCGCTAATGTCTGTGAAACCCTTAGCAAAGGTAAGTGCTTTGATCAGCAACCTGCTTAATATAAAGAGGTAAAAGTCAACTACGTCTAATTGTGTGAACCTTCCTCTGCCCCTCCGCCAGTTGGCATTAAACCATGAGGTAACCTCTATGGTGCTGCACCATAGAGAGAGACCAGAGGTTCTCCCTATACTATCGTTGATCTTCCTCAGAATATGTTTGTTTGCCTGGCCAATCTTGAATTTGGGCCAGGTTTATCAGGCAGCATTTGGTGTTAGAAGCAAAATTTGGCTTCTGGTCTTTGATTGTGATGAAGGCATTTCTTATGGCTAAAATTTTACCCAATCTGATATGTTTAGACTAATTGCTATCTGTTTGGCTTCACTGTAAGTGTTTTTGTTTGGATAGCACGCCTATATTTCTGTGTAATGCAATTATGTAAAAGGCTATTGTGTATGCCTATCCTACATGTGTTTTTTTAATTTTATTCAAGAATATATACATGTGTGTATTTGTGTGTGTGGACTAAACAGAACAGGAGGAGACATGTGGGATACAGATCAATGAAGAGGTCACAGGATGTGTGACAAACTCCAGTTTCTTGTTAAAATAGATGTTTTCGATCTAGTTTGGATTCTTTGCCATCAAATTTGAATTTTTCAATTGGTGCTCAAACCTTGAAAAAAAAAAAAAAAAGAGTTAAACTACATCAGCCATAAGGGAATACATGTCTATCTTATCTAACTCATCCAGTAGAGCCCACCAATTGATATCTGAAAAGTTCGATGAAATAACTCATAGCTTCTACCAAAAGATGCTCTGTTACATCAACCGGTCTGAACAAGGGGAGATAATCAACGAATGATTCTTTTTCTATTGTTTGCGTATGTTTGAACAGTTCATTCAAGACGATTTGTACATTTTTACAAACAGTAACTTTTTTTGCGAGAAATATCAGTTAGGAAAATTTTAAAACCCTTATCTCAGGATAGCTAATAAACCTGGTCTGATTTAAATCAACAATTGTTGATCATAACTTTTAATCATGAGGGTAATTTCACCCCTCCCCAAAATTGCATAAAATTGCTTTAAAGCACGGGTTTATGCTACATCCTCCCCTCCCCCATGGTATGTCTTTTAACTAGACTGTCTATTGTACATGGCATGCGCGTGTCTTAGATGACATGTGGATGCATTCAGGCAGGTCGTTATATCAGGATTAGTAATGAGCTCATTTTTTCCTTTATGCCTACGTATGGTGAATTGCTATTAGTAATGTTTATTCCTTCTCGAGCCATGCCTGGCTCATAAGGGATGGTTTCCTTGGTGTATAGGTCTCCCACCTGAACGGGACGCCGGTCCATCGCAGGTGAGCTGCAAGATGCACACCAGGCAAAATGCTTAGCGGTATTTCATCTGTCTTTACATTCTAAGTTCAAATTCTGCCATGGTCGACTTTGCCTTTCAGGATCAATAATTTAAGTACCAGTTGTGTACTGAGGTTGATCTAATCGAATGGCCCCCACCCTCAAAATTTCAGGCCTTGTGCCTAGAGCAGAAAAGAATATTTCTTGTTGATACGGTGGTGAGCTGGCAGAAAAGTTAGGACACTAGGCAAAATGCTTAGCAATATTTCGTCTGTCTTTATATTCTGAGTTCAAATTCTGTTGAGGTCGACTTTGCCTTTCATCCTTTCGGGGTCGATAAATTAAGTACCAGTTGCATACTGGGGTCGATTTAATTGATTGGCCTCCTCCCACAAAAATTTCAAGCTTTGTGCCTAGAATAGAAAAGAAAAGGATATTTCTTGTTTATAGATATAATAAAATAAACGATGATGATGATGAAATTGATGTTTTCATTTCTTGATGGTAATGCTGAAGCATGTGTCTCATGTAACCAATGACTCTTCTGTTCCCCAATTGCAATCTAAAATTTTTTAAATACCTAAGAGCTAGCAGACTAACCAGGTAACAAAAATTTTCAAGTGAAATATAGCATTAACTAGGTTATAGAAATAAAAAAAAAGAAAAAGAAATCATGTGATAGAACAGAATGAACTTCAGAGAAAGAAAAAGAAAAAAACTGTCAAAAAAATTAGTGTAGTAGTCTAGAAAAGGAAGATGGTTAAATGGAAAAACTGGAGTGGTGGTCTTCAAAACAAAACTTCAAGGATGGTGAGAATTTTATTTGAACTACTTAATATCTTAAGAAAATTCATTGAAAATTGAATAAAGGCGATAATATACTGGAGTGTATAATTTCACTTAATATCTATAATTTGATAAGGTGCTGAGTAAATAAAATTATGACCAATGAAATTATCAGAAGAGTTTTTTTCTCTAGATTTCATATATTTGGAAGTAGAATTTTACAATTTAATGAAAATTGTTTTTTCAGTTACTGTGAAGGCTTCAATGAAACATGTTTCAAAAACGAATTCTCAATAAGTAAGTAATATCTTTTTAATTATCTAGATAACTGATAATCTGTCTATATCTGTTTCTATTCATTTGTGTGAGTGTGTGTAAATAAATATACATATAAGCGCAGGAGTGGCTGAGTAGTAATTAGCTTGTTTACCAACCAAATGGTTCCGGCCAGATTTGGAATCTGGCCTGGAAGTCATTTCCCATAAGCAACTAAAGGACCTTCTGCAATTTGCTCTGGATCTTGACAACAGTGTTAAAACGGCAATCTTTGAGTTGCATTTTTATCATGGTGGACAGAAGGTATCAAAAGGCTCCCAGACTAGTCCTGCTTAATAAAAAATAACTTATTTACCTAAGTTTCAACATCATCATCTTCAAAATAGTCACCTTGTACAGCAATATACTGGTCCCAGTATCCCAGGCTCTTTTGAAATCTGGCCTGGAAGTTGTTTTCTCAAAGTGAGTTGAGGACCATCTGCTACTTGTACTGGATCTTGATAAGTGTTAAAACAGTGACTTCTGAGCTACATTTTCATACTGGGGAAGAGCTGGAAATCTACACATCACATGCTAAATCTTGTGAATAGGGCAGGTGTGGAAGCAATACCATGTTGATTTTGGTGAGAAATTCACAAGTGAGTAGAGCTTGGTGAAGAATCCAATTCTTTGCACTTCACATAACTGATTGCTTTCACTGAATGTCCTCCCTTAAATGCTTCAAAATGTCACAATAGAAATTTCAATAAATAATCTGGCCCTGGATGACAAATTTTCAATGCACAATACTACATTTCTAGGGGTGACACCTGTGATAGGTCTTCCAGGAACGTTCTTCCATTTTGGAAGTGCCCATGCCACTCTAAGTACTACATACAACTCATTGCCTCATTGCTGTAAGCTTGCCAAAGCATGCTCAATGTCACTGTAGCAGACTTTTCAAGTTTGACACAAAATTTCACATAGGCTCTTTGTTCCAATTTCCTGTCCATGACAGAATTGCAGACTACAGTATACATGTGATCACAAAAACACAAATTTCACAAGGGCAGGAAACGTTAATTGTCCTCTGGAAGACATTTGTTTTTAGCCATCTAGACTATTGCTCCCAATTGTGATAACCACTTAGCATAAAATTAATTGTGGAACTTGAACCAATCCAATGCTATATGCCAAAAAAAGCTCATCACTAGCTAGGGCAAACTGAAAAAGTTAAGACTTTATTCCCTAGAGTGAAGACTAGCTAGATATGCAATAATATGTGGCAGGAAGATCTTGGTAGAAATGTGCCAAACTTTGTCCCATTTTGTTTCAGTCCACTCAGTTGTAATGAGTAACCCTGCAGTGGACTGATATTCTATTCAAAGGGAATGTTTGCATCATTCAAAAGCTACACCAATGCAAGGAATCTCATTGGGATCAGTGATATATAACAATATTCGATAGCTGGTTGATACAGTGATATATACATACACCTTGGGTTGATGCCTTTTACTATAACCTAGGAGGCCAATGACAAATGAGCAAATTTACTAAACAGAAACAGTGCAGAAGCCTATCGAGAGAGAGAGAGAGAGAGAGAGAGAGAGAGAGAGAGAGAGAGAGAGAGAGTGTGTGAGAGAGAGAGAGAGTAACCTAGCAATTCAGCAATAAAAAGCTAATATATATACCAGATTTTAAAAAAGTGATACTGGAATCAATTTGATCAACTAAACTTTTCCAAGGCCGTACACAATCAGCATAGCCATAGTTTAATGACTGAAACAATAAAAAGTTAATAGCAAACATCTGTATAAATACATGTTTGTTTGTTTTTGTTTAAGTGTTTATTGATGTAAAACAAAGTGGATCTTCAACTTCATGTTCATAGTTTTCAATTTAGTCAGCTCTTGACCGTTTCATTCTAAATGAGGTTGTGATAACTATTTCAAAAGTCAGCTGATCAACTGTTAATTCCAGCACATGAATATAATAGTTTATTTACTAATCCTTTAGTAACTAAAACAAAATTGGCTGTTGATAATAGGGAAGTACCATAATTCCTTATTAATTTAAATAATAATAGTGTGTATCATTTTGTTCCCTCTTCCACATACATTATTTTTATCCTAATTGATTAACCCTTTCATTACCAACCCAACTGAAACCAGCTCTGGTTCTGAGTACAAATGTCTTGTTTTCATAAGTTTTGAATTAAAATCTTCCACCAAACCTTATCCTAACACTAGCTTAATGATAACTAAGTTATTTTTATTAAATTCTTTGTTCTATTTAAAGTAATTGAAAGAAACACAGAGCCTATCAAAATAAATACAGTAACAAAAGGGTTAATTTACTTTTCTGAGTCTAAGAACATTTTATAAGAATGTGTTTGTGTTATGTATATACATGTATTATATATGTTTATATGTATATACATGTATTATATATGTTTATATATATATATATGTATGTGTAAGGGTTTGTTTGTTTGCTTTTATATTTCTAAGTATCTACATAAATATATTTTCCCTTTCAATAAATATTTTTTTTTTAGTTGATGGTATCTGGACTGAATGGACCGAATGGAGTAATTGCAGTGGCTCATGCCAGCCTGGTGCTTTCAGGCAAAGACAGCGTTCATGTTCAAACCCATTACCACAGTGTGGTGGCAAAGAATGTGTTGGTAACTCTATTGAATTAGAAGATTGCAATACAGATGCAAAATGTAAGCCATTCTTTATATCACTTCTACACTGTTTGAAATATCTTTTCAGGTCACTTTGAGTTTCTGAATTTTCATAAATAATCTTTTCTAAATCATTAAAGTCTAGATGTGATACAATATGGAGGTCAAATATTTTTTTTTTACATGTTGAATGCCTGCCATGACTACTAACTCTCAATCTCAAACTCTTAAATAACCATTTCCATTAGAAACACACTATGGTTACTTCTCAGAAACTATATCTCTGATGAAATAAAACCTTTAGACTAAAAAAAAATACAGAATTTACCAAATTTCATAAACTTTTCCTCAATACTTCACTTAACTTTCTCATTTTCTTTTTGCTCTTATTTAATTTATTGTCAAAGTGATTTACTTCATTTACATATTTACCATAATCTTATGGATCAGTAGATAATTCAGACACCATTAAATATTTCATCTTGAACAAATGAGGCTAATGAAATCCCTCCCTCCTCAAGCAGTACTCACAAAAGAAGCTGAACTCAGTACTGGAAATAAACAAGGTATCCATCAATGTTAATGATCCTACAGCTTACAATAGGAAGCTGTACTACTGCTTAATACCTATTTATATCTGGAGCTAATAAAGCAGTCTATATAAGGTCTTTTTAAACCACACTCCATCATTAAAAAAAAAAAGAGACTGAATAATGTGGCTGTGTGATAAGAAGCTTGCTTTCCAACCACATGGTTCTGAGTTCAGTCCCACTGTGTGGAACCTTGGACAAATGTCTTCAAATATAGCCTCAGGCCAACAAAAGCCTTGTGAGTGGATTTGGCAGACGGAAACTGAAAGAAGTCCGTCATATATGTACATGCATATATACATATATATGTGTATATTTCTGAAAAGTGACATTTTGCCCCCCCTTGGAGTAAACAGCTGGATTTGCCATCACTAAAAGCCAAGAATCCATTATTACTGACAACCTGACCAGCTGCAAAGATGTCAACAAAAATCTTTTCTTCTTTCTCTTTTTTCTTCCTTCTTTTTCTTTAACACCTTTTTCAGATACAAAAACACACACATGCTCTCTCTCGCTTTCTCCCCATTCATCACCCTCTTGTACTATTTTATATCTCTCCCCACCACTACACACTGAATAATACTATATAAAAAGTCAAAATTCCTGCAAAACTTACTTTAATTTGAAGACTCCACTAGAGTGGAAGAAAGCGCTAATATGATATATGATTTATAAAAACATGTAACATACTAATAAATATCTGTAAATATAAAACCATCCATATTTCTGCAACCAATGTTGGTGTGTTTACATCCCCCATAACTTAGTGGTTCAGCAAAAGTGACTGATAGAATAAGTACTAGGCTTACAAAGAGTAAGTCCTGGGGTTGATTTATGGCCGCAGTCAAATGACTGAAACAAGTTAAAAAAAGAATAAATGTAAATATCAGGTGAATCCATCCTGCTATGGGCTCATCAGTGACAGCAACTTAACAGCCATATCTTCTTTCAACAATATAAAGAATAATAATGTCTATTCAGGCACTAGTGTCACAAATTACATGTGGGCTTCTTAAAATATAATTAGTAGTAACATAAAAGCTACCCAGCACATTTTGTGACGTTGTTAGTATTATGTAGGGTATCCAGCCATAGAAACAAGACAAAACAGACTAGAGCCTAGTGCAGGTCTCTGGCTTATCAGCCCCAGTCAAACTGTTTTACCCATGCCAGCATGAAAAATGGATGCTAAATAATGATGATGAGTGACGGAAGCAGTATTAATTCCAAAAGGCAATCTGAATCTCCAATTTAACATGGAGGTTGTGTTAGAATACCGAATACTGCATTACTTACTTTGAGAGGTCTTCTCATCTGGACTTGTGGTGCATAAAAACACTCTACTGTCATCAATATAAATACAAATGTTTTTATGCACCACAAGTCCATATGACAAGACCTCTCAAGGTAAGTAAAGCAGAGTTCTGTATTCTAACACAATCTTCATGATAAGTTGGAGAGCAAGGGTCTTTCTAAGTTTCATTATAAAATAAGAAACTCAACGAAAAGTCCAATATATGATGTCAGAAATTAGCGCTTGTCTGATGTAGTGAGTTTATAATTAGAATATTTATAACTCTAGTAGTACTGATGTATTATTTTTTGTATATTTCTAAGGCTGCATATTTGATACATGGTCATTCTGGTCATCATGTGATCAAAGTTGTGGACCTGGCAACCAAACGCGTGAAAGAACAGGTTTAACGGGATCTTTTTGTGGCAATTATACTGAGTCTGAGCAACAGCATTGTGAAATTCAACCATGTGACGGTAAGAGTAACTTGCATTACATTTACTTTTTGTCTTTTTTTCCTATCATGATCCTTATCTGTACTCATTTTAAAGGAGAAAAGTGTGATGTTAATAGGTTAGCACTATTAATTTGAATAGCTAATAAGGTAAAAATTCAGTATCAATAAATTTTTAAATTCCTATTTTTCTCAGAGGAACTTTTTTATTACAATTCCTTGTTATATTTAATCCAACTGCTGAATATTGTGTTTTGAGCTCATATCATTATGATACACTTACCAAGTTTTATTTTTATTTCTTCTGCATTTGTCACTGTATGTTTATTCTGTTTGGTTTTATTAATTGATCTGTTTTCATTGTTACAAAATTTTAAAAGGTAATAATGAATGCATTTCCATTTTACAAAGCTAAGCTATTTCTACAGGTTATTGGTACTAGTACAGGTACAAATGAATAGGAAAAATTAAAATAGTCCATAAAGTAGAAATGCTGTTAAGAAACAGTATCTCTGGAACACAAACTAACCACATTTGGAGACACTGCTTATGAAGTAGTTAAAACATCCATCATAAAGGTGACTTGATCTTGATTTTGAGGTGCCTGACCATCCTTGGAGGTGCAAGTTCAAATGCAGACTGTGGCACAAAATATAAGAGACATGTCCCATAGAGTGTATTGAGTTAAGGGCCAAAACACTCCCATAAGGAATTGGGAGTGTCTTAAGATCTGCTGTTCAGTACTTTCTAGTGCTTCTTGCCACTATTTACCAAGTATATGACTTTCATTGATCTTTACAACCTGTTTATAGTACATAATCCTTTTTTATCACTTAGCCAGGAAGGACAAGCAATGCCATGGCCTTTTCATGGCCTCTAATTCAGGTGAGAAAGGGAGGAAGGTATCCTAAACCTGGAGACTTAGCCTGAATGCTTGCAACATAAAGCTACACAAGAAACAGATAATGACATAAAACTGTGCAACAGATTAAGTCTATCAGCCATGTAGGTAGCGACAAGATCTGAACTCTATATGCAAAAAGCAGGAAGACAAGGAATCTTGTCCTATCAAATGTTCTAATGATTCTGACAGTTCACCACTTAAGCCTGGTACTTTATTTATCAGTCTTGAAAGGATGAAAGGCAAAGTTGACCTGGATGGGATTTGAAACCAGAACACATGCAACCACAATAAATATCTTAAGATATTCCATTAGATACTCTGACAACTTAAAAAATAACTGAACATATAGTAGTATCTTAAGCTACCATTTCACTGGAGCATAATCTCCATGGAAAACTCCTATACTGTGGAAGATAACAGATCATTTTCAGAGAACAAGCTATCTCAAGCAACTGACCAGTTTTGTTACTTGAGCACAAGCTCAGTCAGTGGTGGATAACATGCTAATGAGATAGCGTAAAAAATAATGTTACACAAAATAAGTATCAAACATCAAAAGAATGTAATTCTGAATGTCATATTTACCTCACCAAGAGAGTAGAAAAATTGGTAATGTTCAAAAGCATTATTATGAGAAGTATGGAATAAATAAAATTACAACATCGTGTCAGAATCCCAGTTTGTCATCAAGAGAAACTATGTTTAAAGAAGCAATGTCAATAGAATTAAGAACCTACACTCAGTTAAGTCATGCTTGCATGCACATAAGCACAGACAAAAACTAATCCTTTAGTTAATAAGAAAACGAAAAAGAAAACAAAATGAAACAGTGGCAGCAGCGGAACAGCGTTAATCCCTCAGACATTTTTCAATTTATAAAACCCATCATAAGAACACCCTGAATTTCCATTGATAAGGATTTATGGAGGTTTGTTTAAATTCACCAATGTAGGACGTGTCATGTAATTAACAATAAGACTGGAGCCTAGTGCAGCTGCTGGCTCTCCAGACCTCAGTCAAACCGTCCAACATGGAAAACAGACGTTAAATGATGATGATATACAGTGTAGAATCAAGTAAGTAAATTGAATATTGTGAGGGGTCTTGTCTGAGTGACCAATATGTATACAGCATGCACAAAGACACAAATTTTAGTAGAGGGTATTATCAGTTAGTTAACCCCAGTATATCAATGTTACTTATTTTACCAACCCGGAAGGAAAGCAAAGTTGATCACAATGGGACAAAAAACAAAGTCTGAGTGTAATTTTGATGTCTAACCCTATCTCAATACATATAAACTACATAAAGAAGCATGTAATTTATAACAAAATGGGTAGTGGCTATGAAAGAAAGGCCTTATTTTGTGTGGGTTCCCAACACCTGATAGTGTCAGAGGAGCACAATCATGACATATGGCATGTTTTGAGTATTCTTAGGCCTGGTACAGTCCATCCCTCTCCAGGTCAAATGGACTGTAACAATACAAAATGAAATACCTTATTGAAGAACACAGTGCATCACCTTGTGAAAGAAAAATCATGAGCCAAACACCTAAACCACTATGCCATATATATTCACAGGATTATTAAACAAAATATGTCATAGTAACCCTAAAAATAAAGATTTGGTTTTATATTATAAAAGCTCATGGCTAGTGCACTTCAAGTTTTGGCACAAGGCCAGCAATTTTGGGAAAGCAATAAGTTGATTATATCAGTCCCAGTGCTCAAATGGTATTTATTTTATTTACCCTGAAAGGTTGAAGAGCAAAATCAAACTCTGCAGAATTTAAACCTAGAATATAATGATCGATGAAATGCCAAGTAGCACCAAATAGATTAAAACCAAAAACAACACATTCAAAGTAACAGTGTAAATTATGATACAGCCTTCAATAGACTATCTCAGAGCTGAGAGTTTCCAGACAATTGTTGTATAGTTTCAATAACACAATAAAATGGAAGATTTTTGAATTGTAATATTGTTTTCAACATGAGAAGCCTTAAAGAAAAAAAACAACATTTTCCATTTCATCATCATTTAACATCCATTTTCCATGCTGGCATCGGTTGGATGGCTTGAGAGGAGCTGGTAAGGCTGGGGCCATACCAGGCTCCATTTTTCTGTTCTGACATGGTTTCTATGGTTGGATGTCCTTCCTAATGCCAGCCATATTATAGAGGGTACTGGGTGCTTTTTATGTGGCAATAAATATATGTGTAGATACAATGCTTTTGATATATTTGTTTCAGTGGGTACTTACTATGTTTTTGTTTTTTGTTACTAGTAACCTGTGGAGAATGGGGTGTATGGAGTGAGTGTAAAGGAGATTGTGGTAAAGGTATCTCTACAAGAACATTTACTCTTTCTGATGATCAACAGAACAATCCACAATGTAGTGTTTCTTACGAATCAAAAGAATGTGATCTTCAGAAACCATGTGGTATGTATAATGTTTTATTGTATTTATCATCTTTGATTAATCCCCTTTGTTCCTAATAAAATCTTAATCTTCAAAAATATTTAAATATTGATGTTTTTCTATTTTAGTCTGTGGTGAAAATGAAGAGATTTCATCAACAGCTGACTGTGAACCCAAATGTGGTGCAGGCTTCCTGGCACCAAATTCTTCAGAATGTGAAACATTCAACTATGGCTGCAAGTGTAAATCTGGGCTGTTCAGAAATGAAAGTGGACATTGTATTCCAAAAGAGGATTGCAATCTGTATTGTTATGTCGGTGATTCAATCAAGAAGGTAATTAACTTAGAAGCACATATACAAAAGATTATATTTGAATGTATACATTTATGGCTAATATAAATTGCAACACATTCCATCATTCTATAATAATCTTTTCTACTGAATTTATCCTTAAAAACGAATAACACACCAAGCTGCACTGAATTCAATAGAAGCTGTTTGAGTATTGGTGTTGATCAAATATTAAAGTTGGTGATAATTAACACAACTGATTCTGTTCCACAAAATACTCTGTTCAAACTATAATTCTCTATTACAGAGCCATGATTCTGTAGTTAAAAGTGTGTACAACCTCTCTTAAATATAACATGTTAGCATTAGTAGAACCTCCATATCCTACTCTGGGTTATCTGGTTCATGTATAAAAAAACAATATTGTTCCAGTACCTAAGCAGTTGTGATATTTTCGAGCTTTTGTACAAATTTTTGTTAATGTTTTTGCTATTGCTGCTATTATTTCAAATCAAAATAAAATATAGGTTTAAGATATAAAACTATTTCTCCACCATTAATTTTATTATGTAGAAATGCAGTATAGTGTAGTATATATAATGAAATGGTTTTAAAACTTACATGTTTCAAAGTAGATGCAAGTTTATACCTTAAATCTTCAACTCATTCCATCACATCTGTACTGCTTAATGTGTAACTATTAGAAGAGCCTAGTTCTTCCATTTTATAACAGAGTAGCAGCAGATTGTATCAATTGTTAAAATAACAGATGAAGCTTAAATTTTTTACCAAAATATAATATAATGGTATGACGTGAAGCAAGATTATAATGCTAACTATATTACAAAGCAGTTAAACATAAACAGCCATTTTAAATCAGACTTACCCAGCTCATTCACTTTTCTGATATAACTTGCTGACAAGTAAATGGGTTACAAAGTTTTAGTGCTTAACTGACAAGTAACCACATGAATATATTTGTGTTTTATTTCAATGCATAAAATTAAGTACCATGTTAAATTATATTTTTTTGAAATCTAATAATTGATTTTTTTTCTCTGTAGATCATAAGTAAGAATAATATTTATATAAAAGTGAAGAATATTGCAATTAACATTTTGTTTGTTGGAGTTGTAGTTCTTCAGGTTTAGTTTAGCAAAGCAGACTTTTTACATGATTTACAAAATATCTACTGTAGTTATTTTGCAGAAAGCTCCTTTTACTATTCATTTCCTCATTTGTTACTATGAAATCCTAATATGTATTGGCCAGACTAGAAGGATAATTAACTCATCTGTTTCTCTCCCTCCTTGAACTTTGATATACATATATATATATATAATATATATATCATCATCATCATCATTGTTTAACATCCACCTTCCATGCTGGAATGGTTTGACAAGAGCCGACCAGGTAGAAGCCTGCACCAGACTTCTGTAACTGTTTTGGCAGGATTTTTACAGCTGGATGCACTTCCTAACACCAACCACTCAGCAGAGTGGACTTAGTGCTTTTTATGTGGCGCAAACACAGGCAAAGTTAATTTTGATAAGATTTTTACAGCTGGATGTCCTTCCAAACACCTACCACTTTACAGTGTGGACTGGGTGCTTTTAAGTGGCATCTATACTGACCAGGTCACCAAGTACTTGTAAGACAAAAAAAATCTCTTTTGAGAAGACAGCACTGGAGGAGGTGATCTTGTCAGATGATGAAAGTTATAGTGAGGCAGAGACAGAACAGGTGTCTTGCAGTAGAAGAGGCATGAGGTTACTCAGTCAGAGAGAGAGTGAGAGATCAGGAATGAAGACAGAAACTTACCCAACCTGAGGAAAGTGCAGAAGGAGAGAGAGAGAGAGTCGGAGACAGAAGGATAGACATGGTGGTAAAATGTCTGACATACTCACAAGGGACAGGGGCCAGAATATGAATGGGATGGTTGAGTAAAGGAAGAGAGAGAAATAGATTGTGGTGAGTGCCAGGGCATACCCTTAAGATTCAAATGCCATAATGTAAGTGGCAGGATATTACAAAGGAAGCATGATTAAAGAGTGTGGGGGAGGGGGTGAAAACTTGGGTATATATAGATTCGTGGGGCTACCAGAATACAATGATACAGAGGAACAGGGCCATGAGAGAGGACTGGATTGGGGAGTGAGAGATAGGCATAGTGTATGAAGGAGGAAATCTGAGGAAGAGAAGAAATATAGAGATGTAGATTGGATTGTTGGGGGGAAGGCTAGAAGATAGCAATGATACAGTGAGACAGAGTGTGGGTGGAACACACAGGTCAGAAGCATACAGTGGCATGGGGCCAAGAGGACAGAATTGGTGAGTGGGAGGTAAGTATAGTGCATGAAGTGGAAATGTGAGGAAGAGAAGAAATGTAGTTTCGTTTGTTGTGGTAAAATACGTGAGAAATTTTCATAAGTGTGGGTGGGACACTCAGTGCTTCTAGAACTCAGTTTCACTGACATGGGCAGGTTTTCTCAAGAACTTTATATTGCCAGACATCTCGGTCCATTGTCATTTCCTATCTATCAATAAATATATATATATATACATACAAGGAAAACAGAAAATGGAGATAAAATTGATGAATAACAATTGATTTACACCAATTTTCATTTATTAATTAAATACAAAAACACAAAATCTCAACTTACAGCTGTTTCTATTAGCACGATTCCCAGGCTTAACCACCACAATAATAATAATAGCAGTTATCATTGTAAGTAATTAATTATACCAATTTGAATCGCAGAACTTCATCAGAGGAGAGAAGTAAATATAAATAAAAGTAAAAAGAAAAAGGAGAAAATGAGAAAACAGTGATAATCAATTCATGCTACATGCTGACCCACTGGGAAACTTTCAACCAACTAGAATTTGTGTGTGTGTACTTATCTATATGTGTAAATGCATAAATCAAGCCTAGTCGTGTTTATTTGCATCATTAGCTCACCTAGATTTCTTTTATAGCCACTCTTTACCATTGGACCTAGTCCTCAATAAAGATTTCAGAGTTTAGGTTCAAATCATTTGAGCTCTACTATGTGTTTTCTATATTGAGAATCTCTAGCTTTTACTTTTTAACGGCATATATATATATATATATGATATATACAGTGTGCAGCAGAAAGGTTGCCCTGATTTCAAATTATTAACTTTTGAAATCGGGGCAACCTATCTGCTGCACCCTATATAAATACAAAAAGTTCTTATTGCAAAAATTCACAAAGTTAATTTTTTTACCAACCTTTTCCTTTTAGGAGAATGAAATATGGATTGATCCAGAACGTGAGTGTTATACATGTGAATGTATTGGTGGCCATGTAGAATGTCAAAGAAAATGTGAAATCCCTGAGTGTAATAGTGTAAGTATTATTTATTTCTGTGTCTAAAATGCAATTGCTTAAAAATATTTCAATACCTTGGTAACAGCAAAAATTGTCCCGTTTGTTGTACATAAGCCATCAGGAACTAAAATATGTGAAAACTTTTTTAAAGATAACTTTAAACTATTACAGACTATGAAAAGCAAAGATACTCAGTTGTTGCACATGGATGGGTAATTATTGTGTCATTAAATTAGGCCTTTTAGCAAATCGTATAAGTGTTGAACACTTACATTGCATTCCAGAAGGTTTGAGAGATTTTTAGGAGAGGCAGTTATAACTGTCTCAGAGTATTTTAATTTTGATATATCATTACTATACATTTAATCAACTTTTTCATATTCCAGCTTCAAGGAGATGGCTGTAACAGCACTTTAACCCTTTTGTTACCATATTTCTTTTGAGATGCTGTGTTTCTTTCAATTAATTTTAAATACAACAAAAAATTTTACTTAGTTATTAAGCTAGTGCTAGAAACATAAATTGTGACTAAGGTTTGGTGGAAGATTTTAATTCAAACCTTTTGAAAGACATTTGTACTACAGAGTCAGAGGCGGTTTCAGATGGATTGACATCAAAAGAGTTATACACACCTCTACATTTGGGCAGATGCACATTAGAAGCAGTTGGAAGGGTGTGGATTGAAGGAAATTTAGGCTATTATTTCTAGCATATAGAGTGACCATATTGAGGTCTCCCTCCCTCATGTCTTCTGCTGTTTATTTTCTCCTTAACTCTTTTGTTACCATATTTCTGTTGAGATGCTCTGTGTTTCTTTCTATTAATTTTAAATATAACAAATAATTTAGTAAAATAACTTAGTTATCATTAAGCTAGTGTTAGGAACATAAATTGTGACTAAGGTTTGGTGGAAGATTTTAATTCAGAACTTTTGAAAACAAGACATTTGTATTACAAAGCCTCTTCTGCAGCTGGGAGCCTGTACAAGAATGTAAAGATATTTTTCAGCTGAACTTTCATTTCTTTCAAAGATGAATCTTTACAAAACTGCCAGTATTTAAATTCCGTTATAGGAAGCTTTACGGAAAGCAAATAGGAGCTTAGAAAAACCTTCCACATTTGTCACTGAATATCTGCACAATTGTTTTATAAAGTGTATTTGTTTACAGTGATTCAGTCTGCACTCAAAAGAATGAACTAAATTAGACATTTTATATGTTCTGAGTTCAAATTCCACCAAGATCAACTTTGCTTTGCACCCTTTCAGGATCAATAAAGTAAGTATGAGTACTGGGGTCAATGTAATTAAGTAACCCCCCTCATCAAATTTTCAGACCTACAGCAGAAAGGATTTTATATGATTCATCAAAGGATTTATTCCACTTTCAGTTGTGCACAAAGTTCACAACAATACAGTCTTTGATATTGCATGAATTTTCCACTGATTGATTTTTAGAAGCACATTTCCAACACTAACCAGCTAACAAGAAGTAGGTATTTCAAAACTCCTGTCTTTCAAAACAACAATGTTTAGTCATTAAAGCTAATAAATTTTCTAAGTTAAACCAATGAGCTATAGTTATAGGAAAAATTCATTACAACTTTTGGTCCCAAAAATACAGCAATTTATTTTTTACAAAATATTAATTCAATGACTTCAGAACTTTAAATGAAATGTAAGAATATTTATCAAACTAACTACAAGCGTTTTAAATAGCCCATTCAACTTGTGAGAAATAGCAGCCAAATCTCTCTCATATCACCCCCTACTGCTTTATAAAAAAGAAATAGTGAAGATACACTGAATAATGCCATCCTAGATACATTCTAACTAATAGAAAATAAGCAGGATGATCATGGTCAGAATACCTTTTATCATAAACCTGCTCAATCAAGGCTGACTTGTACCCCATTATTACAAATAGATTAGGTTACTAAAACTTAATTGGATATAAGTGGCTGAGATTCATTATTAGAAATTAAAGAAAAAAGTTCAAAGGTAATTTAAGTTTCTTTACTATACATACCTGATTTGTGACTTATTTATTAAACCATATTAACTGAATCATAAAATAATTTGGTAAAGTTCTTTAATAAAGTTGAACAAAAAAATATTCCTAAACATCACCAAATCTCTTAAACAAAAATGTTTATGTTTAATATTCTGATATTTAAATGTGAATTGGAGAATATCTTAATTTATGCATCAGATGTTTTCAAAATTTAAATAATGATAACATAATCCCCATTCTACTACTATGTCTGATACACACAGTATCATCACTAACACCAACTAGCCACATAAAAGATATGGTACCATTGTGATGGAGTAGACACTGGAAGAAAGAATAAGACTTGAGTGGAAGACTAAGAAAAATGTGACGCAATATATTCTGGGACGTGATAGCAATGAAAATCAGCCCAAGTGGAACTAAGAAGAAAGCTAATAATTAGGGTGTTTAGAAAAGGCTCATTGCCCACCATGTTGACAACACTGGAGGATCTAAAAATTAAGAGAAAGAAAGAGATAGAGAGAGCCAGGTGTCTATATCAATCATTAATGTAACATAATAAGAGTTAGTTTGAAGTAAATGGAATCAAGCTTACACTCAGACATGTCACCCATTTGGATATCCTATTTCAGTTTCTTTTATTTTCTGCACAACTTACTCCATTCTAATAACCAACAATCACATCATATACTTATAACATACAACAAATGAATACTATCAATTTCCTTGCAAAATAAATATATTCAAAGCAACAGAATCATATAAATCATTCTTTTTATTCCTTTTATCTAGGATGAAGAGTTATTTTTCCCAGAAATTAACCCATGCTGTCCAGTGTGCAAACTGAGATCAGGTAAAAATCTTTTAGACTCCATTATCAATTTATTTAGATCCAATTTTATTGAAAAACTAGCAGTATAGCCCAGCGTTGCTCGGGTTTGTTTTCTTTTTGACCATTTAGAATTGGAATTTTTGAAAAGTAAAAATTTTGCATTATGTAGCTTGTTATTCTCTTTAAGTAAACATTTCTCTGGTAGAAATATACCGAAAAATGGCTACACGGCAGTCAAAAAATTGTAAAAAATAAGGATTTTCATAGAAAAAAACCCACCTTTTTGATGTAAATAATTTTTGGTCTTAACATGGTCCAATTTGAATTTTTTTCTTCTACGGAATGAAGAGCAAGCCTTCTTCTATCATACTTTCAATTTTGGTTAACTTGCACCGCAGGGTCTCTGAGGAGATAGTGTTAGTTGAAGGCTACCAAACCTGCCACACACACAGACAGACAACTTCAGCTATATATATGTAGATTAAGCAAAATACATGGACTTAGGAAATATTGGATAAGTTTAGTGGATCAAACTGCAAGTTTTCTTCCTGTAATGTATAAATAAACTTACATAAGTATACACCCACCAACCTCTGGTCTGTAGAGGTGTTGTCTCCTTTCTCTCTTCCCCTCCTTTGGTTTTCTACTGGCACTGCATGGATTGATGCAACACAAGCCCAACCAACTTCATGCCACCTTAACTCAGACCCTCCCTGGAGGAGGGTCAATACAGGATAATGAGTGAGATGGGAATGACTGGGTTTTGTGTGTATGTGAGGTTGTACATTGTGAGAATGTATCTGTATCAGTGTCCTGTTGAACTTAGACATCTGTTCTAAATGACTTGTTTATATTTAGTCACCTTTAACCCCTATGTTGCTTATCTTTTCATTTATCTGCTAGGTATTACCAACTTAGCATGGAGTCACAATCCTGTTACACTTTTCCAAATCCAGATGTCATCCTCAAGAACAGAATTAAAATACTGACCATCACAATACATTCCTTTTAACTCCTTTCCTTCCTTAAACTCCTTCTGTACACATTCTGCTTGTTTTTTTTTTTATCTTTTCTTCCTTTACCTATCCGTCTTAATGCATATATTTTTTTCGTTAATTTTCAGTTACTTTCGTACTGATCTTCACTTGAAATCATTTTCACCATCATCATTTAACATCTGCTTTTCATGCTAGCATAAGTTAGACAGTTTGACTGAAACTGGTAAGCTGCAGGGCTACACCAGGAACACTCTGATTTGGCATGGTCTCTAAGGCTGGACGCCCTCCCTAACACCAACCCCTCCAAAAGTGTAATGGGTGCTTTTTACGTGCCCCTAACAAGGGTGCCGGTTACATGACACCAGTATCGGCCTCGACTACGATTTCACTTGGCTTGACAGGTCTTCTAAAGAAATGGCATATCGCTGAAGGTCCCAGTCACTTATCATTGTCTCTGTGAGGCCTAATGTTCAAAGATCATGCTTCATCACCTCATCCCATGATTTCTTGAATCTCCCTGGTTCTACCTCTTCCACAGGTTCCCTCCACCGTTAGAGATCAGCACTTCTTCACACAGCTGTTTTCATCTATACGCATCCATGACCATACCAGCACAGTTGTCTCTCTTGCACACCACATCTGATGCCTTTTATGCCCAACTTTTCTCTCAAAACACTTACTCTGTCGTACATGCACACTGACATTGTACATCCAGTGAAGCACACTAGCTTCATTTCTTTCAAGCCTACGCATGTCTTCAGCAGTTACAGCCCATGTTTCACTGCCATATAGCATGGTTGTTTGCACACAGGCATCATCCAGTTTGCCTTTTACTCTGAAGTAGAGACCTATGCAAATGTTGTGCGTGTGTATACTACGTATGTGTGCATGCATGTATGCATTTTTATATTTTATTTATTTACTAATATACTGGTACATTTTATCCTGTTTATTACTGTGTTATTTTGTCTTCTTTAATTTTCTATCCACTACTTGCTTTTTTTCTCCTCCCTTTGCTAAATACTTATAAATTATCTCATCATGTGTCTGACTTCAGATATTAGATCTCTGTAACAGAATACGATAAAGTGTTCTCCTGACGATCCATTGCAGCTAGGCATCCAAATACACTTGGAACATCCAATACTGAGTTCCAAATAACTGCAATAGTGAAATGGACATAGGAACCAAATATTTATATTGGTGTTTATCTTAATTTTCCTTGACATATCCTCTGTATATCATAACTAGCAATACTGCTAAGTACAGTGGTCAACTAACTGCTATACCAGAAACTGACAGGATAATGATAACTTATACAGTAGTAGTCACATGTCTTACTGTACACACAAAATAAATTATACCCACATAAATAAGAGGAGAATATTTTTATAAGATATATAAGTCATAACAATATAATCTTCCAACATTTTTATATCTGAAATAATGACAAGAGGGTTTTTTTTTTTAATGTTTATAATAAATTCTGTTCCTTTCCTTCCAGAAAACAAATGCCAAGTGAAAGTTGATTTCAAGTACCTTACAAATGGAACCTGTACTGCAATTCAAAAGGTGAGGGTAACTCAGTGTGGAGGGCATTGTGCTGAAAGTACATCTGGAGTAATTTTGATGAGCACTAAACCAGATGTAGTCACTGATGAGATGTTCCACAATAATTGTGAATGCTGTCAAGCGAAAGCAACAAAAATGAGATCAGTTACGGTTCTCTGTCCACCAGATAACATAGAAACTGTCATGTATTATCCAGAAATATGCAGTTGTGAATGTACTAAATGTAGATAAGATTGCAAAAGTACTAATGGTATTCTAATTAGGAAAAAGATTTGTCTGTCCAAAATATAGTGGGAAATAGCAATTTAAAATACATAATGGAAAAAAATAATGAAAAGAAATTTGTTAAAGCATTGAAATATGAATAGTAGTATATATTTCAAACATCTACTCTGAAATATTTCAATATTAATTGAAAATAAATTATATCAAACTATCAGAAAAAACTTGTTTTCTTATTACATCTTTTTAAGTTGCCCTGATTGAGCAGTTCAATCCTTTGTTTCATTGTTGTTGTTGTTTAGTACCAGGATATCTCTGACTGAGCAGGTCTGTGATTAAAGACATTTCAACCTTAGCCATTCCATTTTTCTAGGGAGTGTCTATATTATCCAAAGTACATCAAGCCACTATAATACTGTGATTTGGAGGAATTTGGCTGATATGGTTTGAAGGTGGAACACAAGCAGAGTCTCCTTTGTTAGCTCAATCCTTTGTGTTAATTTACTAAAGTAGGAAGACAGTTTGTTATCAATTTTCCATGACCACCTGGAATTGTTGCAAGACTATGAAAAAAAATGTTTCATTTTCCTTCTTTCTACAACATGTAGAAAAGAGCCAGACATTTTTTCTGACAATATTTTTCAGCTGGATACCCTTTCTATTGCCAAACTTTTTACTCACCTCTTACAAAATGCAGGGACATGGTGTACCGACTTTAGAATAGGTACTATACTCTAGCAGCTAGAATGAGAGTAGAATGGAGAAGGTTCAGAAAGTAATTACCTCTCGACAACAAAAGGCCTATCATTCAGAGTAAAAGATATATTATATGATGCTTATCTAAGCATTGCTATGCTCCATGGCATTGCTTGATTGAAGCAGAAAGATTCCTCAGGTATGCAGTTTTGTGCTTGCTGTTTTATGGGAAGCCTCTGATATTTATCAGTAGAAATGGTGTGATGGTCCACATGACAGAAAAGTTGGCCATCCTAAGTCTATTATTTGTGGTGGTCTCGTGGTGTAGGTGTACATAGTTTAGTTTTGTTTGCAACCACAACAGCTGCTGCACTATCTCTTATGCTACACTAAATACATTTTGCTGTGTATGTTGGTTTGTTTATGCCCCAGTAACTTAGTGATTCAGTAAAAAAGTTCAACAGAATAAGTACCAGGATTTAAATGATTCTATAAATATAGCTATGCTTCATGGTATTGAGATATAGGCACTAAATGCAGAGGACATGTGAAGGCTAGAGAAGTACAGTAGCACAAAGCTTGGAATTTTCAAGTATGTTACTGTCCTCAGCCCACCTGTATATCATGTCCAACTCCTGTTGCAGGTGCACAACATCTGGGTTCTGTGTCCTCTAAGAAAATTTTGTATTGTCTGCATAGATATCACAGGTAATTATCTCAGCAGCTGAGGGCATGTCTGAGAGGGCCACTATCAATAGCTGTGGCCCCAAGACAGCACCCTGTGGGATACCACTCATTATTTGCATTTCCTTGCAAGTAGTCTTGTTGGTTACTACTACCTAATTTCTATCATGTATATATATATATATATATACACACACACATACGTGTGTGTGTGTGTGTGTGTGTGCGCGCGCGCGCCAGCATGGAGGTAGACGTTGAATGATGATGATATACATACACATACATAAGACAAGGTATAAATAATGGTCATTACATGTTTTTCCTTTATTACAGTAAGTTAGGCTTACAGCAGTTTCCAGTAGTCATTATAGGTATGTTACTGATAGATTAACTTAATTGGTCTATTGATCAGTTGAGAAACAACCTAAAAAAATTAATGCTACTTTCATCAGAGCCATAACAAAAGTAGTATTAATCTTTAGATTGTTCAATTATTCTCAGCTGATCAATAGAACAATCGAGTAAACCTATCAGTAACATACCTATAATGACTACTAGAAACAGCTGTAAGCCTAATTTACTCTAATAAAGGAAAAATAGATAACCATTATTTATACTTTGTCGTAAAAACCAGTTTGACTGGAGTGCAACCATGGATTTACAATATAGAATGGTGATGAACTATAACCTCATACCCAGAAATAAGAACACAGAGTTCTTTACCAATCTAAGCAATATTGTTAGCTTTGAGTGCCAACAGAGAGCTCATGATGTATTTTGCCTGAATTAATAATCCCTCATTTTAATATTTCATATATATATATATATATATATATATATATATATATAGTCTTGAGAGAGTTTTTTTCAATGACTTAGTAATTTCTCTCAGTCCAAAGTCCACTCAGAGTTATGAAAGAATTACACACACATGTACATATATATAGGTATATACACACATATACATAGATATACACACAAACATATATACATATAAATATATATACATATATATATAAATATAAAATTAAATAAGGGTAGAAATTGATATTAATTAAAACCAGTGGCCTAGCATATTTTAAAAAGTCCGAAGATTAAAAATTTTTTTTACATACAAAATTTAGAAGATTGACCACTAAAATTGGACAGCCTGTATGTTAGATATAGACGTCAAAATCGGCATTTTCCATGGATAGTGTGTTCTCAAGAAAAAAAATCAGCAAAAACCCAAAGCGTATAAATAAACAAGATAAATGAAATATACAAAATAAAAAACGATTACCTATGTACTAATTAGTTTCACTTGTTAATAATTTACGTATATGAATACATAAACATCTGCAAGATCATCAGCATAGTCAGATAGTCATAGGAGAGGAAGAGGAGAAGAAAGTTTATTAAGATCTGCTAGAGTAACAGAAGCTCTTAATTATTTAGCCAGTAATATCCACATGGATATATTGCATTGAAATAAAATTTCCTCTGGTTGCCAAACAGAATACCTAGACATTAAAACAAAAAATTTGGTGATTCTGTTTAGCAATTCCATTTTCTGACCACTTGGCACAAATAAAAGCTAAAATTCTACCTTCCAGCAGTCGCACATATCTTTTAGAGTCACTGATTTAGCTTTCAGAAAGCAATCTCATCAAAAGCATTTGTCTTGGTGAATATGTTACTTAATCTTATAATTTGTTTAGTATCTGTTACCTGTGGGGCATATCAGGTGAGCATGAGCTTATTGCACATAAAATGCAGTTCAATTATCTGGAATAAGTAATACCTACTAGCACTAGCATAGCTAGAGTGTGTGCCACCTGGAGCAACCTTGGCACTAGCGTAGCTAGAGTGTGTGCCGCCCGGGGCAGCCCTTCCATTTGCCACCCCTGGACCCTACAAAAACACATTGCCTACAGTAATAGCCTACAACAGGATGAAAAGTGCCGCTACAGGGGGGGGTATACCCCTACCACCCTCGCTATTCTAGTGCCTACTGGTAGTTTAATATTGAGTACTTAGAGAAATCTGCTCAGTATGTGAAGTATTCATGGAGCCACTATGCAAATACATGCTGTCATAAACTCTTCAAGTGGAAAGTTTAACCCTTTCATTACTGTATTTATTTTGAGATGCTCTGTGTTTCTTTCAATTACTTCAAATATAACAAAGAATTTAGTAAAATAACTTAGCTATCATTGAGCTAGTGTTAGTTTGGTGAAAAATTTTAATTCAAAACTTATGAAAACAAGACATTTGTACTCAGAGCTGGTTTCAGCCGGGTTGGTAATGAAAGGGTTAATAAAATGAATGGTTTCCAACATAAGTATGAAAGTTAGAGAAACAGATATAAGTCAAAGCATAGAAATGGGAATAAGATTGGATGTTTTTTTTCTCTGTATTTTATTCACCCATTCTATTATCATTTATCTTTTACCTGCTTTGTTCATTGTATTGCAACCATGCTGGGGCACTGCCTTGAAGGATTTAGTTAAGCAAATCAATG
Organism: Octopus sinensis; assembly: GCF_006345805.1. Classification (NCBI taxonomy): domain Eukaryota; kingdom Metazoa; phylum Mollusca; class Cephalopoda; order Octopoda; family Octopodidae; genus Octopus; species Octopus sinensis. Next base: position 31,175,662 of record NC_042998.1, read on the forward strand.
CTAGTACTTATTCTATTGGCCTTTTTTGCTGAACTGCTAAGTTAAGGGGATGTAAACAAGCCAACACCAATTGTCAAGCAGTGGTGTAGGAACAAACACATACATGCACACGCACGCACGCACACACACACACACACAAACACGCATACACACAAATACATGCATACACACAAATACAGGCATACACACAAACCACAAACACACACAGAACAGTCTTCTTTCAATTTCTATCTACCAACTCTACTTATAAGGCTTTAGTCAGTCTGATGCTATAGTAGAAGACACTTTCCCAAGTTGTCACAGAACCCAGATTTTATTAAGCCATCCACTATGAAATTGAGCAAAGACTGGAAGTAACAAAACATGCCAAAAGAGTCAGCAATTGGACCAATTTACCTTTAGAAGAAAAGTTATTTCATCAATGAAAATATGCTTCATAAACTTTAAAAACAAACATATCAAGCTAATCAGGTTAATATTTTATTTTCAATGAACAAAATTATCATTATCAGAGAGAATATTTGACCAAGAATAGAACATTTAACATCGGAAGAATTTGACAAAATATCTCAAACTAACTGTAAGAGAATTTGCATTCATAAGAAATTGAATGATCTATTTCTCTGCATTTGTACTAAATAATGAATATTTCATAACTGACATACTATTAATTACAACAAGTGTTCCAGTTGAACTGATCAATGGAACAGCCTGCTCATGAAATTAATATGCAAGTGGCTGACCATCCCACAGATGGGCGTAGTTCTCAGGGAGAGTCTGTGTAACACAGAATGTGAAAAGGCTGACTGTTTGAATTATAAGTGCAACTGGTTTTTTTACTCACTGAGTGGACTGAAGCAAAGTGAAATAAAGTGTCTTGCTCAAGAACACAATGCACCACCAAGGATCAAACTCACAATCTTATCATCATAAGCCAAATATCCTAGCCATTAAATCACTAAACCACACACAAAATGCATCTTGTTTGTTGAGAATAGTGGAGTCAACCAAATTACTGCTTGTATTTATTTTATGAATCACAGAAGAATAATAGAATAAAGACTAATTTTGTTCCATTAGAGTAGAAACTCAGAATGCAGAGTGACAAATTTAAGCACTATAAAATAATTAGTATGAGACCATCATTCCTGCTTCTATGTACAATAACAATTTTAGTAGGATTGCATTTTTTAAAGCTTTAATTTTATGGTGCAGGAGTCATTATATATTGATAAATCAAACATGAAATACATGAAATGTTAGAACAAAAATGATACAGGTCAATGCTTTTTTCCAACCCACATATCTTTTCCAAACCTACACATTTACATCCTACACACCTCTTCTACATTCCCGGAAAAGAAAAGAGAGGAATAAAAAACTGTAATTCAACACTGTTTGTTTTAAAATTGATGAAAATCTGAAGCAGACATTTCAGTATGTGACAATCATTGCATTTTATAGATTTAAACTTTGATCTGTAATGTTAATTGAGTGAATCGCAAACACTATTAGCTTTATATATTGTACTGATAAAATTCCTGATATTGATGAAAAGTTGGTAACATATGTTAAGATGTTTGTTAATTCTAATGATTCATTTATTCAATATTAATGTTAACATTAGAGAAATATTTTTTTAAGGCTACCTTAAAGCATCAAGGAGTCAAAGATACAATGTAGATGTCTACTGTTAAAAGGTTCAGGTTCACAAATTCCTTACAAGTTGAACTTGCTAAACAGAAACTGTGTGGAAACCTGTCTTATTCAAATATAAAAGGATTGCATGCACTAGACCAGAAAATATATTTTACAATATTCCATTTAAACTCTATTTTTGAAGATCAATCAAATATAACATTTATGCCCTCTCATGCTATTTTGTTAGATTTTTATTGTGCCCTCTCATGCTATCATTTTACATGTAAGAACTTTCATTTTTAGCATCAGGAATATGTTAAGGTGGACTAATTATTGGCTCTAGTTTATTTATCTATCTATCTTATCTTGTACAAACAATGGTGTTTACCGTATGCTCCTTTTCCGGTAGACATGGCAAGTGAGATTATTTATCAGCACTATTTTATCTATTCTGACATTGTAGAAGCAATGGAGCATACCACATCCTCTTCTGGTAGAGATGTGAAGTGAAAGTATGGCTGTAAATTAAATGCAAGATAACTTATATGAACTTATATCTGGCAAACATCCATGCAAACTTTTCCAGATGCAGAATCCTCTTCCTCACCTTTAGAATTGCACACTCAATGTAGGTACATCTAGTGAGAGTGTCCCAATGCTGGAATGAAGTGTGTAGATACAAGCTACATTCAAGGAGTAAGATGGATAGGCATTTCAGCCACATTCCTCATAGGCAAAGAACATAAGTATAAAATCATCTGGCTAGATAATAGTGATGATGGTATGGGTATACTTCTTGCTAAGAAAAGGGTCAATAAGGCAATTAAGGAAGTCAAAGTGTGTGATAGGATACTTAAGCTTAGACTAGTTTTGCAAAGTGAGACAGTAACTACTATTTCTGTTTACACTCCTCAACTGGGGCTGCCAGATGAACAGAAAGATTAATTTTATGAAACCTTTTTGCAGACTATCTTGTGAACAAATGACAAAGACATGGCTGATGACCTCAATGGATATATTGGGCAGCATCTGGATGGCTTCCATGGGGTGCACAAGGACTAAGGAGTCAAATCTCAAAATGAGGGGGAATCTAGACTGCTGGAGTCCTGTGATGCAAATGACCTCAAGATCTGTAATGTTAACTTCAGTTAACCAACCAATCATCTGTTCACTTATAAAACTGGTGATCACACAAGCCAGATTGACTACATTCTCACCAGAAAAGCAAGAAAGGTAGTTAATTATTAATGCAAAATCCTTCCCAAGTGAAGAGTTGTTAGTGACTTCAGTTTCAGGGCTAGAAGGGGTCCATGAAGTAAATCAGTCTGGAAAAGCAAGATCTGGAAGCTCAAGTAGCCTCAGAGTAGTCAGAGATTTAGAGACATATTCAGTGAAGCATTTGATGAGAAGGGGATACTAGTATATAATATAGAGGATACCTGGAGGTTCTCATGGGATGACTTAATGAGGGCCACCAAATTTGCAACTGGTGCAAACTCCTCTCCAGACTTAAGGTGAAATGGTGGTGGAACAGGGAAATAGACAGGGCCATCAGAGCAAAGGAATGGGCCTGGAAGAACAGAGAGAGTAGCAGTAACAGGGTACTATATCAGATAGCTAGAAGGGAGGCTAGGAGATAAGTATATTTATCCAGGGAAGAAGAAAGGAAGAAGTTTACCAATGTTCTGTGGAATGAAGACTAGTAGCTCAAGATGTTTCAGATTGCAAGACAGTGTGTGAGAAAATTGTGATGCAGTACAAGAGAAGTGTATGCACATGGATGAGGGTTCACTTGCAGTTAGTAATTCTACAAAGAAAGAGGCATGGAAATACCATTATGAAAGGCAAGCTGCTAAATATTAGCCAAGAAAAAATCTTTGTACTTGGCTTTTGTTAACTAGGAGAAAGCCTTTCACAGGACCCCTCACTACCTCATTTGGTGGTCAATGTAAAGGCTAGGGATTGATGAATGGTTGGTGGGAGCTGCAAAACTCATATACATGGATGCTGTAAGGTGAAGGCCAGTAATGAGTATAGCAATGAATTTAGTGTACAAGAAAGAGTTCTCTAATGATCAGTTCTCAGGCTCCTCTTGTTTATCATAGTAATCCAGGTTATAACAGAGGGATTCAAGATTGGCTGCCCTTAGAAGCTCCTCTATGCTAATGACCTTGTTTATATAGATAAATCCCTACCAGAACTTGAGAGAAGATTTCAGGTGTGGAAGCAAGGTTTAGAATCCAAGAGTTAATTTAGCAAACACCAAAGTCCTAGTAAGTAGGAAAACAGACAAATCACATACCCCTTCAGAGAGAGATGGTCCTGCTCAATATGTCAAAAAGGGGTTGGTAGAAATTCCATACAGTGTACCTTGAAAGGTGTTGATAGAAATTCCATATGGTGTAAATAAGAGGTGCAGTGATATCACAAGAAAGTTAATAGAGAAAGTAATCTTTGTATGTAGCAGATGTGTGGGTAATATAAACACTAAGAATGAACAGAGAATCAACTTCCTCAAATGTCCGAAGGTTAAGGTCCTTAGAAGTAGTAGATGGTTTCCCTTACCTAGGTAACCAAGTTATCAGTGGAGGAAAATGTTCTGAAACTGTAGTTGCTAGAATAAGAACAGGCTGGGCAAAATTCAGAGAGCTCCTACCTTTGTTGTAACAAAGAGCCTCGCCCTCAAAGTGAAAGGCAGATTGTATGATGCCCATGTGTGAACAGCTATGCTGCATGACAGTGAAACTTGGGCTATGATTACAGAGAACCTGCAAAAATTTGAAAGAGATGGAGCCAGCATGTTCCACTGTATGGTTAGTGTTATTATGGATATATGACAGTGTATAAAGAGAAAAATTGGTACAAAAGGCATCAGATGATGCATGTAAAAGAGAAGATTGCACTGGTATGGTCACATGATGCATATGGAAGTGCTGATCTCTAATTGTAGATGGAAGCTGTAGAAGAGATAGACCCAGGAAGACATAGGATGAAGCAGTGAGAAAGGATCTCCAGATATTGGGCTCCAATGAGGAGATGACTTCTGGTAATTTACTGTACTTCAAAAGACATGTCAAGTTAAATAAAACTCTGGCCATCCATGCATACAAATGGGTTCTTTATGGCATGTGTCAGTACTTCATAAAAAGCATTTGTGTTGGTGCCTCATAAATAGCACAAATGCCAGTGTCACATAAAAGCATTCATGCCAGTACCACATACAAAGCACCTAGTACACTCAGTAGAGTGGTTAGCATTAGGAAGGGCATCTAGCCATTGAAACCATGCCAAAACAAATGACTGGAGCCTGGGCAGCTACTATCAAACCATCCAACTCATGCCAGCATGGAAAACAGACATATGATGATGGTGATTGTGAAGAATTAAATCCCCAAACACTGAACTTCTTGTATTTCTGTTTGTATGTGAAAATAAAAACCTAAAAACTTTTGATTATTCTTTGTAGTTCTGGATCCTCAAAATAAGTTACTGATCTAGTGAGAGGGTATATTTAATTATATTAAACTGACTATTTGGCTAGTTTTTATTTAATCAACTATGGAAGGTTGATAAAATAAGTACTGCCAAAGCTGACTTTCGCAGTATTTGAAATCAGCATGTTTTCCAATACTCCGCTAATTTTGCTTTTCATTGCCATTGGATCCTAGGAATATTAAAATGTATTTAAAGCTAACTAGATATTTCACTATTTTCTTCCAAACAAAACTTTACCAAATGTTCTGCAGATCAAAAATATACATCAACTTGACAAACCAGCAAGTGAGTCTGTGCAGTCAAATGACTTATAAGATATAGCAACCAAATCTCCCATAATTCTCTTACAAAAACATTACAGATGCTCTAGGCAATGTAACCATTGATATCCAAAACCTAGACAGTTAAGGCCTGAATGACTTTGATCAAAGATCTGCTTTGTCAGGGCTGACCAAGTGCAGCAACAATATTTAATTTGAAATTAACATTTCTGTTTGGCATTATGAAAATATTTTCAGTATATCTAATGAGATTTTAATTTTATTCCTCCAAAATGAAGTAAATGAGTCTCTCAGTCAGTTTTGAAACTGTGTTCAATTATTCAATGAACTGAATGACATATTAAGTTAGCATAAAAGTGACTGAATATTCCTTACACACGTGTAGCTCTAATATATTCTCAGGTAGAATCAGAGTGACATATGTGACAAGACTGAACATTACAGAAACAATCCATCCAACACATTTCTATACATCTAATTTTACTCAAAAAGTTGTATCAAGCAAAACTATAGCAAAAGATACTTGCCCAAAATGGCACATTGGGAGATCAAATGTGGGACCTCATAGCTGCAAAATAAATTTTTCAACCATTTAGTCACACTGCATCCTCTGAAGCAATCAATCAATAAATTATGACATCAGTAAAACCCTAAGTGCAAAGAGGGAACATTATATTATTGTGGTGGATGATCATTCAAAGTACCTTTACTTTAGTAAGTACATAGTTCTTAGGCTTTAGGAATTTGGCTGTTTTTAGATCTTCATCTGCCAATGCTTCAGCAACATAGCTGTGTTTCATCTACAAAAATCAAAATTTCACTCCTTGAATTCATCATATAAAAGGGACCCCAATCATATCAAGTATGCTACTGAGGTAAACATTTACATATCATTCAGAAAAGATATTTGTGTTTATGTGGGACTGAAGCTGATATTAGATTTACTGACAGCATTATCTCATGAGAGATTACATTCATTTGTTTTTATTTTCCATACTTTCCAGTATGGCTTTATTTAAATAATGTTAGCTTTCATCCACTTTCACCTGTATAAATTTTCCATCTATGCATGTTCTACTATATAAGAATACTCAACTTTTCCACAGATGGTATCTCACTGGTATGATTTCAATCTACTCCTAAAATTCATTGTTGCTACGTATTTGTGAGAGAACTACTTATAGTAAGATATTTGTTGATTAGCTAGGTCAGCTTTTATCAAGAATACCTATCACATAAGATGTTCCAATCATGATCATTTTGCCTATTTATCCAAGACTACATTACCCAATGTGCCCTTCAAATTTGAAGATGTACGGTATGATCTAAGACAAATTTGGCAACAGGGTGAGTGGTTATGCTATGGTATTCCTTGTTGGTTGTAGTAAAAAAGAAAATGAAGTGTATTAAGCTTTTAGCATATTTAGTTGGAAAACTGTAGGTGTATGTTAAGGATGTCTATTCTTGTCTACCCTCTTCAAAATCTTCTTGAAAAGCATCACATCAAATGCATTCAAAGACCATGAAGGTACAAGTGAGTATTGGATACTATTGCCTTGGCAGACATAAAAACAGAGCTAGAAAACTTGGTGAAACATCTACATAGTACTTCAAAAGCATACAGTATGGAAACAAATGCAGAGGAAACCAAAATCCAATTCGACAATAACACAGAAAGCACGACAAATGACATCACTGCGAATGGACAAACATCAGAAGCCATCAGCAAGTTCAAACAGCTAAGAACTATCATCTCTAATGAAGGATCAAGACCAAAAATCCTCTCACAGGAAATGATGGTGCTTGCAAAATGCAGGCCAATCTGGAAAGATAGAAATAATAGGCTTTGCACAAAATTCAGACTGATGCATTGACTTGTGATTTCCATCTTTCTATAGACCTGCAAGGACAATAACAACAGAACTGGGAAAAAATGGCAAGTGTAATGGAGATGAGATACAGAAGGCTGTTAGGTATCCCATACACAGAACACATGACGAATAATGAAGTGAGGATGAGAATAAACCAGGCTGTTGGACCACACAGCTATCTACTGATAATTGTAAAGACAGGAAAACAGAAACGGTATGGCCATGTCATAAGAAGTTCAAACCTAACAAAGACAATCCTGCAAGCCATAGTGGAAAGTGGACAAAAACAAGGTGAGCCAAAAACAAGATGGGCTTGTAATATCATAGAGTGGACAGCAACATTAGTGAATGCTCACACAGTCAAGGGATAGGATAAATAGATGGAAAATCTAGAGAGCACTGGTATTACTCTGAATAATTAATATGTAAAGCAACATATTTTATTCTGAAGAAGTTTTTAACTAATGTGCAAGGTCAGAAACTTGGGGAATGGGCTTAGTAAACTAAATCAATTTCTGTAACTGAGAGGTACTTTATTTTATCAACTCCAGCTGGATAAAAAGCCAAGTTGACCTTGGCAGGATTTGAACTCATACTATTTATTCTGAATAATTCACATTGAGTTGGATCAAGTGGAAGATAATGTTTCATTAAAAAATCTCCTTTCAATATATATATCAGTTTCAATTTTGGCATAAGGCCAGCAAGTTTGGTGAAGAGGCTAAATAAATTGAATCAATCCCAGTGTTCAACTGGTATTTATTTCATCAACCCCAAAAGAATGAAAGGCAAAGTTGACCCTAACTGAATTTGAACTCAGAGCATAAAGATGAATGAAATGCTACTAAGCATTTCACCCAGCATGCTAATGATTCTGCCAACTCACCACCTTTCCAATACAAAATATATCAATTATTTGCAAATCTTGTTATCTTGCAGAAACATTAGAATATGAGACAAAAATGTCTTGTGATATTTAGTTACAGCTCTTTACATTCAGAGTTAAAATCCCACCAAAGTCAACTTGTCCTTACATCCTTCCAGAAGTGATAAACTAAATATTGGGATTAATGTAACAACAATACTAACCACCCCACATTTGCCTAAGTAAGAAATCAATATCTATATTAGAACAGCATATGGTCAAAATTCTTTTTGATATCTTTTTATTTTCAAGGAAGATGTTAAAGTTACTTGAATTAACCTTTTAGTATTTAAATTGACCATATCTGGCCAAAATACTCTTCTCATTTTGATGTTCAAACTGGCCATATCTAACCTACTCTACAATGACATTCTAAAAATAAACAATTACATTAGTGAAATCTCAAAGCTCTGAGATAACGCCTAATTAATTCAAAACATTCATCATAATCATCATTTAATGCCTGCTTTCCATGCTGGCATGAGTTGGATGGTTTGACTGAGGACTAGCAAGCCAGAAGGCTACACTAGGTTCCAATTTGATCTGGCAAGATTTGTACAGCTGGATGCCCTTCCTAACGCCAACCACCCTGAGAGTGTAGCGGTGCTTTTTACGTGCCACTGGCATGAGGGCCAGTCAAGTGGCACTGGCATTGACCACATTTGTATGGTACGTTTTATGTACCACTGGCACAGGAGCCAGTCTGGAGGGACTGGCATCGACCACGCTCAATTCCTCAGTCAAACCATCCAAGTGAATAAATATGCATTACATGTGACAGAATACTAAAGATTTAACACTGGTACATTACTAGCACTTATTAGAGTACACAGATTGCTAAGATCAGTAAATGTTATGAGGAGTTTTTCTTAAATGTTCCTTAAATTTCATCTGAATTTAATCATATATCTTTTATGCTAAATAAATAAATATCCTTTCAAATATGAGTAGAACTAGAATATTACCCTTCATATGACAGTAATGTTAGGAATATACTTTTGCTATGGCTCTCAACTGACAAAAAGTTACACATCCTCAATATTAATCCCCACTCCCAGTTGAGGGGTTTTTATCTTGCAAGGTAATTGAGTATAAAAGTGAAAGAATAATCATTGAATACTGAAAAAAACATTCATCTCCCCTAACCCTTAATAAAATATGGGAAAAGATGGAGATGAATGTTTTGAAAACATTCTGAACTTTCAGAATGGTTTACTTTTCAATGAAATATCATTTTGTTATTTTTCATGTTTTTATTCAATTTATCTGCAATTTTCTTCTTGTATTAGATGGATAGCCCACCCACCATTTACAGCAAGTAGTGCGCGTCTCGTCTACCTGTGTGCCAAAATCGACTACTTACGAACAACGTGCTCGCATGCCCAAATTTGTGACATGCACACTCCCAGAACTTGGATCCACACTTCTCCAGTAGTGCCAAATTTTGGAACTGAGTTTGCACCCCCTAAGCAAATTTTGTTCCCGGGCCACTGAGGTGAAGCCTCGCTTAACTAAAACTTCTGTTTCATCAGTAATTAAATCTACTCAAGCTTTTGAAAGATTGAGTGTTGATTTTAAAGGACCCCTACCTTCAGTGTCAAAAAACCATTATTTTTTAACTGTTGTGGATGAGTATTCATGTTTTTCGTTTATTTTTCCATGAACTGATACTAGTGTTCATTCTGTTATTAGTAATTTGAAGGTTTTGTTTAATCTTTTCGGATTTCCTGCTGTTATTTATAGTGATAATGCTAAATGTTTTGTATCCAAAGAACTTAAACAATTTCTGTATGATAGGGGTATAGCAATTACTCATTCTACTGTGTACAATCCTCGTGGAAATGCTCAATGTGAAAGGTATAATGGAGTAATATGGAATTCCATTAAATTGGCCTTACGTAGCAGAAATTTACCAGTTTCTCAATGGGAAGTCATGCTTCCAGAAGTTTTATATTCGCAACATTCATTATTATGCACAGTAACTAATTAGACCCCGCATGAGAGATTCTTTAAAATTCCTAGACGTTCTATCTGTGGTGTTTCTGTTCCTACTTGGTTAATGCAAGGACCTGACAAAGTATTTGTTAAACGACATGTATGCAATAAGTATGATCCATTAGTAAATGAAGCCCAATTGGTTCAAATTAACCCTAACCATGGGAGGGTACAGTACCCAGATGGTCGTGAAAGTACTGTGTTTATTAGAGATTTAGCCTCTACTGGCAAAATGACTGAGGAGTATCAGTTAAGTAAGGATCAAACTAATGTTGCTGACACCGATCCTACTCAAGTGCATGAATGCCATGGTGGTTTTCCAGATACCATGATCGATTCTGTCCCACCTACACCAGCTCAAGAACCAGAACCTCAAACTACTTTGCACTAGCGTTCATCCAGAACAAAAAAAAGTCCCTGATAGGTTAAATTTATGATTGATGATGTGTTACGCTTATGAAAAGCCTCACTATTACATTGTTGTGATTGGCTCATGGTTATGTTTGTATTTTGCATTTTGTGGTTAATTGCTTGTGTTTCTTTAGCGGGGAAAAATATGATTTTAGTTTTGATCATGTGATTTTGATTGTCTCAATTGCTGTTATATGCCTGCAGTGCGATTGCACGGAGTTCTATTCTGTTTGCAGACGACGTGTTCAGCGTTGATTTTAGTTAGTCTAGAATGTAGCAACTCACTGCATTAAAATGTTATTTCGTTGAAGTTTGGTTTTGCTTACAATTTAGCAATCTTTGTATTGTATATTGCTGTATTTTTAGTCAATTAAAACCTTTTAAACTTTGATATTCAAGTATGGGTTTATAACACTCTCAAACAAACCCACTCACTGGGCTTTGGTCAGCCTAGAACTATAGTAGAAAACATTTGCTCAAGGTACCACACAATGGGACCAACCTGAAATCATGTGGTTACTATAAAGCCATACACGTATATATAATAGGCATACATGCATGTAATGATGGGTACATTCATGCATGTATATGAAAAGCAGGAGTGTGTTGGCTGAATTGCGTTACACAAAATAAGTTGTATTTAGGTGCTGTACTTTATGTTCCGAGTTCAAATTAAGCTCACCCTTTGTCTTTCATTTTGATGGAATTGATGATATAAGAGTATCTCATACCAGAGTACATTTAATCAATTATATCCTCCTTTTAAAGAACGTGTAGTAATATGTCTTTTTTTTTATTGCATGGAAATATTGTGAAAAGTTGGCTGACACTGGTATCACGTAACCGGCACACATGCTGGTGGCACATAATAAGCACCTTTTGAGCGTTGAGCCTCATGGAGGCAAAGTGGTTAAGTTCCTTTCAAATGTTGGGCCCCACAGAGGCAATGATCGAGACCTTTGGCATTATGTTGTTCTTGAGAAGAAGACCCATCAAGTCAAGTAAAATTGCAGCAATGGCAGATACCACAAATGGCACTTTTGCCTGCGGCACATAAAATCAGGCATTGGGCCCCATGGAGGCAAGGACCAAGACCATTTGACATTATGCTGTGCTTTAAGCATTGAGCCTCATAGAGGTAATGACCAAGTCCATTTGGCATTATGCTGTGCTTGAGAAGACCCATCAGGCCAAGTAAAACTGCAGTTGTGGTTTTACCAGTGTTATGCAAATGGCACCCATGCCAGTGGCACATAAAAGCACCCATTACACTCCCAGAGTGGCTAGCGTTAGGAAGGACATCCAGCCATAGAAACTATTCCAAAACAAAATGGAATCTGATGCAGCCTTCCAGCTTGCCAGCCCTGGTCAAACCATCCCACCGGTGCCAGAATGGACAACAGATGTTAAATGATGATGATGATGAAGTTAAACCACCAGTAACAAAGATAGGATTACTTACCCTCATTAGAATACTGACTGAATGATGCTTTGCTTAATATTGCTAGACCTCAGATTAAACTTTGCTAAATCTAGTGTAGACTTAGAGCTACTCAACTATGTCATAACAGTAAAAGCATACTTTTGACCATCTAGTATGTAATACAATATTCTACTCTCATCTACTAAGTATGATCTTCAACTCCATGGAAATAATTGAACAAAATTTTTTTCTTTCATTTTTCTTTACATGATCAGAAATATCTATTGAGTTTTGCTGTTCTAGTTCATTAATCAATAAAATATTCTAATACAGCTGTCACTACCTCTTAATTGTTGTTTTCCGATACTCATGGATGCATTTAGTGAGATGTGATATTTGATAGCCTTATTTCAAAAAAAAAAAAAATTCCTATAATCAAACAATTACAATGGTTTTTGTTGTTTAGCACCAGATCTTCAAGACTGGTGGGAAGAAAAGAGAATGTCATCCTCAGTCAAAAGACTTGGCCTCAATGCTTGCAACAGACCCTCTGCTAAAGACACCCAAAAACAAGTTATTCATGTTAAATCATTCAACAATTTAAGTCTACCACCAAAGAACAGGAATAGTCCCTCTCATGAATTTCCATACAGTTTTACCAATCAAATTTCACTCACAAGGCCTTGGCCACACTAAGTCTAAGACAAAAGAAACTTTCCCAAGGTATTGCATAAAAATCCATGGTAATTTCTATGATGATTAGTAGGGAGGGCAGTCCGCCCCAGGTTTATTTGTATTAATATATCATCATCATTATCATCATTGTTTAAAGTCCGCTTTCCATGCTGGCATGGGTTGGATGGTTTGACAGAGGTCTGGCAAGCCAGTGCGCTGTACCAGACTCCAATCTGATCTGGCAATGTTTTTACAGCTGGATGCCCTTCCTAACACAAACCACTCTGAGAGTGTAGTGAAAGCTTTTTACATGCCACTGGCACGGGAGCCAGTGAGGGTCACTGGCATTAATAAAAATGCAGTATAAATATTATAGACTTTAATAATGTATAATAGCTATTAAAATTTCCTTAAAATTGAAATTTATCATCAGTAAACATGTATTGTGTGTTAATATTGTGTAATATACAGTATAATATTGTTAATAAAGTACTATTGTGTGCTACTGGATTAAACAGTGTGTCGATGATATTCAGGAAGTTGATTATTTTTTAAGTTGGTCTATACTCTATTTGGTTTTATTCATATAAATTTACGTTATCACTGATATAATTTGAGATGTAGTGAATTATGGACAGCAATGCAGCATTTTGAAAAAAAAAGAAACAGAAGAAAGGCGAAATGTAGGTTCCATAATTAAATTTCTCATCAGACTCGACCGTCCAGATGAAACTGGTATCACTGTAGAAGGTGATGGAGATGATGTTAATTGAATTGCAATGTGAAAAAAGATAGATGAAGTTGATGCTGAGCCACCAAAAAACTACTGAAGAACAAAATACTAATATTAATTTGAAAGACATTGGGATGAGGCCTAAGTTTAATCATGATGATGGTATTCAAGAAATCTTTGTACAACAAGGATCAAAGGCTGTGCAAAATACTGACTGAACTCAAAGCAGTTGTACATCCAGGACAAACAACAAAACTGAAATGGTAGACTAGAAGACAGTCAAGAAACTGGTTTTTTCAAACTTTACAAAACGGGGAAAAAATCTCGAGAACTTAGATGATATACTCTCCATCGAAAGAAGCGAAGTTTTGCTCAGTTGATGGTTTCAAATCTTGGTGGAATTTGAACCCTAAGATACAAGAACATGAATCTAGCCCTGTGCATGAGAATGCGTTCACTCAGTGGAAAGAGAGCTTGAAATTTGCCTTTCCAAATGCAAGGTAATAGACAAAGAACAACAAATTCTTGTTGAAAATGAAACAAAGAAATGGAAGCAAATCCTGACTAGATTCTTGGACATAATTATGTCCCTTGCTATAGAGAAGACATTCAGGTTTAGAAGGTAAATGAAAATAAAGGAAATTTTCTGTTCAACTGATTGGAAAATTCAACCCAGCACTACATGAACATTTGGTGAAAGTAAAAACTGATAAGTGTGCAACTTTCTATCTTTCACCAAAAATTCAGAATGAATTTGTGAACATCCTAGGAGATCAGGTGAGAAAGGAAGTTATCAATGAAGTGAAGCAGAATAAATACTATTGCATTATTTTTGATAGTACTCCAGACATTTCTCATATTGACCAAATTTCTCGGGTGCTATGTTATGTTAAAATAGATGAAAAGGAAGTAAAAGTAGAAGAATCATTTCATTTTATTGAGATGGAAGGCAAAAATGATGAGCAAATTACACCAATGATTCTGAAACAATTAGAAATGGATGACATTAATATACAAGACTGTCATGGACAAGCATTTGATAATGTGGCAGTAACAGTAAGTTTTCGATCCGGTGTTCAAATGAGCATCACAGAAGTTAATCTGAAGATTGTATTTGTACCATGCACCAATCACTCTGAATTTAGCAGCTGTGCATGCAGCTTCAGTGGGTGCAGATTCAGTTACATTTTTTGGCACAATGGACCGTTTATTTTCATTCTTCTCAGCCTCAACTCATATGAATAGAGCAAAGACAGAAAACTTTGACTAAGACAGAAACTAAATCTACAGAGAAATACTTGATCATAAGTAGCTTCCCTAAATCACAACTCTGTGTCACAGGAAAGCTTTAGCCTATGCGACAACGGGCAAATATGGAAATTCATCAAGTCTGGTGAGTCATGGATAAGGGATATCAGTTGGTCTGAGCATACTACATACTGGCAATATAAAAGTCATGGGAAAATAAACAAGAACAATCAGCCATCCCCTGTATATCATTGTCATCTGAAATCCAGATACAAACTGTTGTTCTTAAATGTTCATAGTTTATGCAAAAAGGTACATCTTTTTGTCTCTTACGTCAAAAGTATCGACCCAGATTTCATCACAGTCACGGAAACATGGGCACATTCTGCAATCTGTGATGGGGTTTTCAGCATAGCCAGCTACAACCTGTTCCGCAAAGACCGCATTAATCGCCGTGGTGGGGGTGTGATGGTCTACGTTCATTCAAACCTATCCAGCCTGCATTTTCACATTCCTTGAGGAGTTTATAACAGTTGATCTTTCAAGTTCGAGCAGTGTCCATGTTATCTCTATGACATGGATGCCACTCAGACTCAAATAATATTCTTTTCTACTCTAAGCATAAGGCCAGAAATTTTAGTGGAGGGGGCCAGTCAATTAGATCGACCCCAGCACACAACTGATACTTAATTTATCAACCCCGAAAGGATGAAGGGCAAAGCTGACCTCGGCAGAATTTGAATTCAGAACGTAAAGACAGACGAAATACTGCTAAACATTTCACCCAGCGCGCTAACATTTCTGCTAGCTTGCCACCTTCAAATAAATTATTCTTTTCTACTCTAGGCACAAGGCCTGAAATTTTTGGGGAGGGGGTCCAATCAATTAGATCTACCCCAGTATGCAACAGATACTTAATTTATTAACCCCAAAAAGATGAAAGGCAAAGTTGAACTCAGAAAGTAAAGACAGATGAAATACTGCTAAGCATTTCACCTGACATGCTAACATTTCTGCCAGCTCGCCACCTTCAGACTCAATATTTACAAATTGGATAGCTAAATATCCCAACAGTCAATATTGACTACTTTGCTGACCCTGCTCTAGAGGCTCACTTGGTGGCCTTCACTCTTCTATTCTTTTAGCCTTTTATTTGCTTCAGTCATTTGACTGTGGCCATGCTGGAGCACTGCCTTTAGTTGAACAAATCAACCCCAGGACTTATTCTTTGTAAGCCTGGTACTTATGCTATTGGTCTCTTTTGATGAACTGCTAAGTTACTGGGATGTAAACACACAGCATCGGTTGTCAAGCAATGGTGGTGGGGATAAACACAGACACAAAACATACACATATATATATTTACACAACAGGCTTCTTTCAGTTTCTGTCTACCAAATCCAATCACAAAGTTTTGGTCAACCTGAGGCTATAGTAGAAGACACTTGCCCATGATGCCATGCAGTGGGACTGAACCTAGAACCATGTGGTTGATAAGCAAGCTACTTACCACACAGCCACCTGCACCTTAATATCATAATCATACAACACAAACACTGAAGACAACAAGTATGACGTACCAACTTTATGGTTGTTAACTCTGCTAGAGATAGCAATCACATCTACTCCTTAATAAATTCCTACTGTCATAAAGGAAAGGAAAGACACATGAAATGAAATAGTCCAAGATACTCCTAAAAAGATAAGACGGCCACAATTATAACAACAAAGAAACAATATCCCTAATATAGTCTAGATAAACACTAAAAAGTTCACACAACCACAAAAATATTAGCAACATCAGTAGCCTTTCTAACTCTAAATAGCGTGGGGGTATACATCACTAATGTTAATTAAAGAGGAACAACACCTAACTGTCACATTTGATTTAAGTTCACACTGCCCAACTCCAATGAGTCAAGTACATCAACATCAAAATAAAAATCAATGGAAATTGTAGTTATGATACCAGTGCCGGTGGCATGTAAAAAGCTCCATCTGAATGTGGCCAACGCCAGCGCCACCATGGCTGGCTTCTGCACCAGTGGCACATAAAAAGCACCAACCAATCGTGGCCGTTGCCAGCCTCCTCAAGCCCCTGTGCTGGTGGAAGGTAAAAACCACTCACTACACTCACAGAATGGCTGGTGTTAGGAAGGGCATTCAGCTGTAGAAACACTGCCAGGTCAGACTGGAACCTGGTGCAGCCTCCTGGCTTCCCAGACCCCGGTCGAACCGTCCAACCCATGCTAGCATGGAAAACGGATGTTAAACGATGATGATGATGATGATGAATGGGGAGAATGCAAGAGTGTTACACTGTATATCAAACAATTTTTCTCAGAATATTCACTATGGTCCCTACCTCAATGGGGGTCTGATGTATCTGGAAGAATAAATTAGCAGATTGTACCTGGTCATACTGATCTGGGACAGCATAACAATAGCTGCTCAATACATAGTCAGACAAACATTCCAGCCATGAGTGTCTGATCATATTTTGTAGCATATTAAGGCAGAGACTAGTTTATCTGGTATAATCAACAATTTTTTAAATCAGTAGGGTGAAGTTTGTGGTTTATTTGGCTGCTGTAGTTAACAGATCAAGTGACTGCAGGAGAGTCAGGAGCAGGTTAAATAAAGTCAGTTAAATTGATCTTGTATTTGATTGGTACTATTTCATCAACCCCAAAAACAATAAAAGGCACTTGTATTTGAACCCAGAACAATTACAAGAATGTAAGTAAACACTGCAAAGCATTTCATTGGTCACTCTTCCAATTCTACAATTTATACCTCTCCTCTACTTAAAGATCACACGTGAATACAGACCACTACTCTCAACAAGATATTCTACATGTGATCACTTAGCCTGCTAGAAATAGCAGTAAATTTTTCTTCCAGACACACCTTATCATCTTAACATACACTGGATAATGTTGTCATGGGTTCAAAGTAAATAGGAAAAAAGGATGGGATGGATGGCTAGAATACTTTTGATCCATAAGTTGGTTTCATCAGGAATGACCTAGAGTTAAATATCAATAACAATCATCACATTAGTCACAGACAATAAATAAAGTATATATGATGGTCTCTACAACATAAAATCACACTTCAAACACAACCCTAACTACCACTAATATAAAATATATTTTGAACTATGGATCTGTGTAGTGAATCCAGTCATTCATACAGCTGTGTGGCAAAGTATGTGCCACAGAACTTGTTAATCAGTATTGACCAAGGGAACACAGATCTTGTTAATCAGTATTGACCAAGGGAACACAACATTATTGACCAAGGGAACAGAGCATAGGTAACTGTTTCCTTATCACTATAATCAGATATAAAATCTTGAGTCTACATTCAAAACATATCTAGTGAAGACAAATACTCACTCTTTAGTAACTTTAATCTAATGAAAGAAGATATTACTCTTACGATGAAAGTAAACAAAGTTTGTTTTAGAAGTGTTGAGATGTATTGAAAGATACAGAAATATTTTTTTTATTCTCAAACGCGTGATAATGCTAATAAATAGTGTGATCAGGATAAATATCCATACATTGGATAATATATCCAATGTATGAGACTCGAACTCACATCCCTGTGATTATGCGTCAAGTGCTTTACCATTAAGCTAAACTGCCCAGTAATGAATTCTTCTGCAATTTTAGAACTTATAAATTTAGCTTCATAAGATGCTAACATTAAATTCAACTTATGATGAAAGTAAACAAACAAGGTTTGTTTTAGAAGCGTTGAGATGTATTGAAAGATACAGAAATCATTTTTTAATTCTCAAACGCGTGATAATGCTAATAAATAGTGTGATCGAGAATAAAAAAATTTATTTCTGTATCTTTCAATACATCTCAACACTTCTAAAACAAACTTTGTTTACTTTCATCATAAGAGTAATATCTTCTTTCATTAGGTAGCCTAACCCTTTCGTTACCAACCCAGCTGAAACCAGCTCTGGCTCTGAGTATAAATGTCTTGTTTTCATAAGTTTTGAATTAAAATCTTCTGCCAAACCTTAGTCACAATTTATGTTATTAACACTAGCTTAATGATAACCAAGTTATTTTACTAAATTCTTTGTTATATTTAAAATAATTGAAAGAAACACAGAGCATCACAAAATAAATACAATAACAAAAGGGTTAATTTAATCTTTATAGCCTACTGCTGAAAGCAATCTTCAAATCATGTATCAAGCACTTTTTCTTTGAACTAAAACTTTAAAATTTCTCAATTGAATGGAAACACTAAATAATATATTGTTCAATTTCTTGAAACCTATTGTTAAGGTCAGATATTTTAGCACATTTAGCATACAAGCAGTCAGTTATTGATTTGAAACTATAAATCCATATTAATTTTATCTAGAAAGCAAATAATAAAAAAAAAATATCATACTTGTAATATGAGTACATAACTTTATCAATAAGATATTTGACACCGTAAATAATTTGTTATTGAATTTAAGCAATTAAACATTTTGATAATAAAGCTTTTCATTCATTGGTTGATTCTAGAAAATGCAAGTACAGTGAAGTAGAAGATATTTCAAATTAGTATAAAATCAAAAGAAAATTTCTGCAAACCTGTATTTGGCACCAACCAGTTACTGGTTTACACAACATAATGAGATGTCTCAGTTTTGTTGTTGTTGTTGTTCCTGTAATATTAGCCTTAACAGCTACAACTATATTTGCAAAGTAAGCCTTTTTTTTATATTCCTTAATATGTTCAATGTCTTCACATTTTTTTTTTAGATTCTGTGTATTTATTTCATAATTCTGTATGAGATCTACAGCAAAATATTTTGTTTTACTATCTTGAATAATCTTTATATGCTGGTAAATACACAATACTAAGAGGTTTCCATATATATAAACTAGCAGTATCGCCCGGCGTTGCTCAGGTTTGTAAGGGAAATAACTATAAAGCATTTTTAGAGAGTTATAGCCAAAAAATAGCAAAAAAATGGAAAAAAGGTAAATTTTTTTTTTAGTTAAAAAAGGTGGAGTTGCGTCCCCTAGACAGTTTGCGGTTTGTGTTTCTGATTCTCGACCCCATGTCGAATTTATCGATTTTTTTCAGAACTGGGGGAACTTTTCAAAATTTTCGCTGCGTTAGTTTTGAATTATGACATTGGGCTATGTGTGTGTCAAGTTTCATCAGAATCAGTTGAAAGCCGTGGTCAGGGTGAGGGTACAAGCAAACAGACACACAGAAACACGCACAGACAAACTGCCGTTTATATAGAGAGAGATATTATTTTGTGTGTCTATGTGTGCATGTGCATGTGCGAATATATATATACATATTGTTGTATAGTTAAGAAGTTCACACCGATTCCATCTATCAAAATCAGTCACATGCCTTTGCCTGGCCTAGGGCCAAAGTAGTAAGCACTTGCCCAAGATGTTACACAGTAGGACTGAACCCAAATTCACGTGGTTTGGAAACAAATTTCTTAACCATATATATATATATATATATATATATATATATATATACATACAACTCTTGAAACCCACTCCAAACCAACATAGACAAACATTTATAAGACTGACTAAAGCAAAATTTCATTAACAACTGAAATTTGGGTACCAACTATTAAACCCCTACAATTTTTTTTTTTCTGATTCCACAAAAAATTCTTCCTAATTTTTCTGATATTTGATATGGATACACTGAAACCAGAAATATTTTGCTAAACACTAAGACAGCAAGCTTGTAGACACGTTAGCATGCCAGGTGAAATGCTTAGCAGTATTTCATGTCTTTACATTCTGAGTTCAAATTCTCCCAAGGTTGACTTTGCCTTTCATCCTTTCAGGGTCAATAAATTAAGTACCAGTTGCATACTGAAGTTGATCTAATCAATTGGCCCCCTCCCCAAAAAATTTGAGGCCTTGTGCCTTGAGTAAAAGAATATTTTATTAAACATTCTCTGTGCCTTTTCCAACTTTATTTACATTTCTTAACCATTTATATATATATATGTCATCAGCATCATCATTTAATGTCCATTCTCCATGCTGGCATGGGTTGGACAGTTTAACTGAACTAGCACGTTGGAAGGCTGCACCAGACTCTAGTCTGATTTGGCATGGTTTTCTACAGCTGGATGCCCTCCCAAATGCCAACAACTCTTAGGGTGTAATGGGTGCTTTTATGTGACACCAGCATGGGTGTCATGTGCATGACACCAGGGTGTGTTTACATTCCACTGGCACAGATACCAATTTGCGTGACACCGGTATCTGCCACGACTGCAATTTTGCTCAGCTTGATGGGTCTTCTCAAGCATGATGTAACACCAAAGGTCTTGGTCATTGCCTCTGTCAGGCCCAACACTCAAAACGAACTCAGCCACCTTGCCTCCCTGAGGCTCCACACTCAAAAAGAAGTCAGCCACTTTGCCTCCATCAGGCCCAATGCTCAAGAGGAATTTAGCCACTTTGCCTCCATTTCGGCATTGGTCTGTCATCATTTCTAATTGCTTCCTTTCAAAGTATATTTTTGAAAAACTATTTTTCGAAAGTTCTTCTATAACACACATTTTAATCAGTTGGAAAAATATTTTGAAAGTTCAAAAGATTTTATGAAAGAAATATGCACAGGTGTGTGTGTGTGTGTGTGTGTGTGGTGTGTGTGAGTGTTTGTGTGTGAGTATTTGTGTGCGAATGTTTGTGAGTGTTTGCATGTGTGTTTGTCTGTCTGTCTGTCTCTGTATGGATTGAATGTCAATTTGAATAAAACAGAAAATAATCCTAATAAATCAATAAAGCAACAAAAGATCCTGGTCAAATTCCAACTTACATGGGGAAAATAGTCCAAAAAGTCCACAAATGTAACAACGAACATTAAATACTAAAGACAAAATAAATAATTTTGCTCTGTTGGAAAAAATTTGCTTAGAAGCCTGAATCACAGAACTGATCTGACAAAGAATTTTGGAAGGACTTTTATTTTTAGACTGAGGTCAAACAGTCAAATCCATTCAAACATGTAGTCAGTCTCTAACAACAAAGAACTGACAGAACATAAAGAAAGGTGTTGACAGAGAGAAGAGACCAAACTCAAGAACCTTCATGCATTTTTTAATATTGCATGACTATTTTTAACAGGATTTTGACCTCATTTAATAGGAAATGAGGTCAGAATAGAGCTGTCTATATATGTATATACATACATACATACATAATTAGTCGAATAAAGAAAATTTGGACCTCGGAACTCTCTACATTCAATAAAATTGGCCCACAATATGTTTGCAGTGCCAGTACTCATACCAACATTTGGGCTATTTGATTGAACGCTTGATGAGATCCAAGCCATTGATGTGAAAACCTGGAAGATCCTAACTAACACACATAATCTCCACATCAATAGTGATGTAGACCATCTCTACCTAAAATAAAAACAAGGTGACAGAGGCTTAACATCAACCCAGACTGCCTTTGAATGCCATATCATACCCCTTTGGTAACATCTATTAACCTGTGGGCAATAAAGAAATAAATATTATGCAATGATAATGCAATGATGATGCCGAAGTAACGCACACGTGTAACAACGAAGTAACACATCGGTGGAATATAAGCAATAACAAAAAATTGTAATTTATATTTTTAGTCCACCTCAATTAAGCGAAGCCGTGTATGTCTAACAAAAATCATTCGCTATTAAAATGAATTATGGTTTTTTTTTGTTTGTTCGGCATTTGTAACGAAAGATCGCCGTTTGTTCCTTCTCAAGCCATACCTGGCGTATAGGTTCCCCACCTGGACGGGACGCCGGTCCGTCGCAGCTGAGCTGCAAGATGCAGCAGGAAAGAGTGAGAGAAAGTTGTGACGAAAGAGACAGCGGAAGTTTCGCCATTACCTTCTGCCGGAGCCGCGTGGAGCTTAGGTATTTCGCTCATAAACACAAAACATCGTCCGGTCTGAGATTCGAACCTGCGATCCGATCGACCGCGAGTCCGCTGCTCTAAACACTAGGCCATGTGCCTCCACGAATTATGGTTTACATAGCTCTTTTTTAAAATCACTTTGGATAAATGGCAGCAATGATCTTCTCAGGATCTACAATATTTTAAATTATAAAAAGAAACAATCAGGGATAGGGAGAAGGACTGCAAAAGAATCGTAATTTTTCCAGTGTTTTAAAATTTTTTATAGCATATAAATGTACTTGTAAGATAAAGATGCATATATACAGGTTGTCCACAAAGTTTGGGTACCTGGGGATTAACACATACTTTTAAAACAAAACAATTTTATTTAATTATAATGTTAATAGATAATATTTTCAACATGATTTCCATCATTTTCAATACATAACTTGATGCGCCTTGCAAAATTCAGGTGAACTCAATTAAATAAGTGTACATTTTAGTAAAATTGATATTTTCATCCAATTTATCTGAACACCATCCGCACATCTGCATTCGTCTATCAGGGTCGTCTTCATTTAAGTGATGCAATATCTGTAGCTTGTATGGAGTGGAGGCGCAATGGCCCAGTGGTTAGAGCAGCGGACTTGCGGTCATATGATCGCGGTTTCGATTCCCAGACCGGGCGTTGTGAGTGTTTATTGAGCGAAGACACCTAAAAGTTCCACGAGGCTCCGGCAGGGGATGGTGGTGATCCCTGCTGTACTCTTTCACCACAACTTTCTCTCACTCTTACTTCCTGTTTCTGTTGTACCTGTGCTACGTTGTACCTGTACTACGTTAAGGGTACACGTGTCTGTGGAGTGCTCAGCCACTTACACGTTAATTTCACGAGCAGGCTGTTCCGTTGATTCGGATCAACCGGAACCCTCGTCGTCGTAACCGACGGAGTGCTTCCAAAAAGAGCTTGTATGGCTGAAACTTTTCCTCAACCAGCATTTAGAAAAGTAAAGTTTTTTGTTTTTTTTTAAATTTAAACAAAAGTAAAAAAAGGAAAATTACTATTTCTTATATTTAGTTGTTTATGTTATCATTTTATTTACTCCATGTACCCAGACTTTGTGGACACCCTGTATTTTTTTAACCATTGGAACAGTGGTGAGGAAACTGCCGCCCGCGGGTGCAATTGCGTCTGCAAACCCATTTTATTGCGCCCACAGGCTGATACATACATATGTTCAAGATAAAGTAAATTTTTCAATTATAAACTTTATACAACACTCTCAAGCCACGCCTGGCTCATAGGGCCGGTTTCCTTGGCGTATAGATTCCCCGCCTGGACTGGTCGCCGGTCCATTGCAGGTGAGCTGCAAGATGCAGGAGGAAAGAGTGAGAGAAAGTTCGCCATTGGCACTGTCATGGTATTAGCTGTCAGGAGGAAAGTGAAAAAGTGTGACGTCAATTTGACGTCACTTGTCCACCTTCGTAACCAGGCACAATCACCACATATCAATCACATCAAACACACACACACACACGCACACACGCGTGTGTGTGCATAAACTTATTATTTTACTTTCTCAGTCATTGAACTGCAACCATGCGGGTCACCATGTGTATATGTATGTTTGTGTGCATACACACACACACACACACACAGAGCAACAATAACAACAACGAAAACAACAGCACACAACTACAGTACACACAAACAACAGGCACACACACATATATATACATACATTTATACACGCAAACACATATCCATACACACACATATGTATATACGTACATACACACCATGCACATGTACGTACGCGTGTATGTACGTACGTATGCATGTATGTTTGTATGTATGTATGTATATATGAATGTGTATGTGGTATTTATGTGTGTATATGCATATGTATATATTTATATTTACACATAAATGTATAGAATATACAAACGTGGTGTGTAAATAAACGGCGTAAATTAACGAAGTTGACGTCAGATTTTTCTACTTTCACTTCTGACAGCTAATACCATGACAGTGCCTCGCCATTACCTTCTGCCGGAGCCGCGTGGAGCTTAGGTAATTCGCTCATAGACACAGACATCGCCCGGTCTGAGATTCGAACCCGTGATCCGATCGCCCGCGTGTCCGCTGATCTAAACACTAGGCCATGTGCCTCCACGAATTATGGTTTACATAGCTCTTTTTTAAAACAACTTTGGATAAATGGCAGCAATGATCTTCTCAGGATCTACAATATTTTAAATTATAAATAGAAACAATCGGGGATAGGGAGAAGGACTGCAAAAGAATCGTAATTTTTCCGCGAACCCATTTTATTGCACCCGCAGGCTGATACATTCATGTGTTCAAAATAAAGTAAATTTTTCAATTATAAAACTTATACAACACTCATATGCCTATTTGCGACACAAGTTGGGCTTCCACTTCGACTTAAAACGGTCAGACTCGAACAGAAATCGTCCGGTAATTGCCATTGGGATAGAAATTTTGTTCTCACTATAAAACACATATTATTAGGGTCTGTACCACCACCATGAGACCCAACTACACTTTAACTGAGAAAACTAAAAATATATATTGCACGTATCGAACTAAGTTTTATATGAAAGGAAAGCTGAAGGATTGTCGATGACAACGTAGTACTGAAGGTGCAATCTGATGAAAGAGCTTACGTTTTTTACTTTTGTGAGTCGTCTGTTAGGTTTCATTTATGTTTAAAAAGTAAGAGAGAAAAGAAAACAATGTTAAAAAGTCAAATCTCGATACAGTTATTTGAAAAAAAACTTAACTTTTCCTTCTTTCTCTTGTCTTGACATTACCGTCAACCATATCTTCCTGGGTTTCTCTGAGCAGACAACAGTTGATCCACTGAAGCGCATGCGTTAACTTATGGACGAGCGTTCTCTTTTTTTAGGCTTTTCTTTTACTTGATTCAGTCATTTGACTGCGGCCATGCTGGGGCACCGCCTTTAGTCGAGCAAATCGACACCCAGCACTTATTCTTTGTAAGCCCAGTACTTATTCTATCGGTGACTTTTGCTGAACCGCAAGATTACGAGTACGTAAACACACCAACATCGGTTGTCAAGCGATGTTGGGAGCCAAATACAGACACACAAAAACACACACATATATATAAGTATATATATATATATATATATATATGGCGGGCTTCTTTCAGTTTCAGTCTACCAAATCCACAAACACAAGGTTTTGGTCGGCCCGAGGCGGATCAAGAAATTAATTTTTTTGTAACTAAACACTTTCAAACTTTGGATACTGGGAGAATGTGTCAAATAAAATTATGGTTTTTTTGTTTGTTCGGCATTTGTTACGAAAGATAGCCGTTTGTTCCTTCTCAAGTCATACCTGGCTCATAGGGCCGGCTTCCCGGTTTCCCTGGCGTATCGGTTCCCCACCTGGACGGGACGCCGGTCCGTTGCAGCTGAGCTGCAAGATGCAGGAGGAAAAAGTGAGAGAAAGTTGTGACGAAAGAGTCAGCAGAAGTTTCGCCATTACCTTCTGCCGGAGCCGCGTGGAACTTGGGTGTTTCGCTCATAAATACACACATCGCCCGGTCTGAGATTCGAACCCGCGATCTGATCGACCGCGAGTCCGCTGCTCTAAACACTAGACCATGTGCCTCCCCGAATTATGGTTTACATAGCTCTTTTTTAAAATCACTTTGGATAAATGGCAGCAATGATCTTCTCAGGAATGTTGGGGAACAAATAGACACACACACATAAAACTAGTTTTATATATATATATATATATATATATATATATGCCGAATACTACTTGGTGGAATTATTAATTATTAATTAATTAATTAATTCTACCCTTTATTATTATTCGAAACGTGGAATAGATGAAATTAAGGCGACTGAAGAAGGGGAACTTTCCTTGTTTTGTATGTCCTGTATTCTATTTTTTCGTTGTTTTAAAAAAATGTCCATTTCCTTGGTTTTGTGTTTATGTTTTCGTTTTTCATTGTGTAGAGGTAGGTACATACATATATGTATGTATGTATATATGCATATATTTTTATTTATTTATTAATTTATATATATATATATATATATATATATATATATATATGCAACGGGCTTCTTTCAGTTTCCGTCTACCAATTCCACAAACACAAGGCTTTGGTCGGCCCGAGGCGGATCTTTTCCCTTTCAACGGCAGATCAAGAAATTAATGTTTTGTAACTAAACACTTTCAAACTTCGGATATTGGTAGAATGTGTTATATAAAACATCTTTGGATCTTTTCCTTTTGACCGGCAGTTTTCAACACAATTTTTAGTTAACTAAACACTTTTAAACTTCGTATACTAGTAGAATGTGTCAAAATAAAACATTTATTTCTCTTGGCTCTCTTGCGAAAATTGTAATTTGTAAGTTTAACATAGTTGAATTTTTCGAATTTTAACCAACCAATAGCCTCTATTTAGCTAAAATCATTTGCTGTGTGTCATAAGTACATATAAGAGAACAATGACAGGCTGTCAAACATACATAATGTGTGTGTACAAACAAAGTGTATGCGTGTGAGATAAAATACAAAGCATAGAAATGAGTCTATCAGGGCGCAAGAAGAAGATCAGATACAAATGAAAGTAAATACCAGTTCGTAGTAATGAACGCGATAGTTGTAGTTCTGTACAAGAGATTGAGGTCACAAGGCAGAGCTAGTTGAGACTCGTGTCGGTTGTGGCTTCTATGCTGTGCTGGGTTGCTTGGTACAGAGGGTTCTCGCAGGTAGACTTGCTGTTAACCTTGGTGAATATTCACAAACAGCGTGTAGTTAAACCTAGACCAAATGGCTGTGCATGCCATTAATGAAAGTGACGGTAGTGGAGACAACGTTAAGGTTATCTGCTACGTCTGTATTTGTATTATATATGTCAGATAGAGAGGATGTAATTCACTAAGTGTAGCGCTACAAATTTTTTAAATTTTCACATTTTAAAAAACTTTTTGTGGCGAAATACGTAGAAAAATATGGAGATTATGCACCCATTTTCCTGACAAAAAAACGGTGTTATTAACACTACACTGTCACCGAAACATCACCCAAACTATCACCACTTTTGATTATCAACTCATAAAAATATTCCGCTTGCTCTTAACTTGTTGCCTTTGTTTTGTTTAGTTAACCATTGTCCTGTCTATAGATTTAGTCTTAATTAAAATTATCGTGTAAGGTTGCCACATTAATTTTGTTAACCCTTTGAGCCTGCAGTTCAATGACTGAAACAATTAGAAAGTAAAAGTTTCATCTTTTATCTTATACTATTTACTTGTTTCATTCATGGGACTCTGAGCATTCTGGGGCACCGCATCGAGGGTTTTAGTCGAATAAATCGACTTCAGTATTTTTTTGTTTTTATAACCTGGAACGTATCCTATCAGTCTTCTTCCCGAATTGCTAAGTGATAGGGACGTAAACAAACCAACAATGGTTGTCAAGTGGTGGTGGGACACACTCACAACAGGCTTTTTTCAGTTTTCTACTACTCACAAGCCTTTTGTCAGCTGGGTCCCTTCTATGTTATGCAGTGGGAATGAACCCGGAACTATATGTTTGGGAGGCAAACTTCCTACTACACAGCCACACCTCATCATTGCCATTTACTTTTACAGACATGTACATTATTACCATTATAACCAAGCTTCTCTGATGATATCTGCAAAAACCATATTTGCAGGGGTATCCATATCTTCATATCAGACTATTACCCGTTCCCGTCCCATCATCGCATTACCTTTGCCTTCGCCAAGGCAGAGGTATTGTTTTCACTCACGTTTGTTTCTTTGTTTGTTTGTCTGTGGACAAGATATCTCAAGAACCACTGGATGGATTTGGATAAAACTTTCAGGGATGTTTGGCCTCGTGACTGGCAGATTTGGGGATCGATCTTGTACTGGACAAGGATTCTGGATTATTTTCCCGTTTTTTTTTTAATTTAATTTTCGAGAGCAATCAGGTTCATTTTTAGTTTGTGAGAGCAGTCGAGATTATTTCAGATATTCTCATTTTTAAAATCATCTCTGGCTAATCATTGAAGTTTGCTTTCTCTGAGTGCTTTTGTTTATTTTTAATGTTGGTTAATTGTAACCCCGATGAGTCAACTCAAAGTTTTCCAAGGTTATTTTGATGTGGAATCTTTCTTTAAACAGTTGTTCATAAATGTGCAGAACCCACATCTACGTTTTGCGGAAACCCTTACCATAGCTTTAATTTTATTAAACCATTGAATTAAATAAAAGTAATTATGGTGAAAGAAATTATTGAACTTATTTTGAAATAGTGAATACCATTCTCTTTCCTTTATGAACTTATATTAAATTTTATTACAGGAACACTGTTTTACCGAAATTCAGATTTTTAAAAAAAGAAAATACAAGGGTTTCTCAGAACACCCTTTAGAAAATATTGCATGAACTTATTTTAAGCTTTTGATTTTGAGTTGTCTCCTCAATAATAGATATCATGCTCATCATTTTAAGTTTATTAATACTTTGTTATTTATTTTTCTGGGTAAGATGTTACTATATTTCAAGTAACATTCTGAAATATTCTTGTAGCATTCTGAAAAGTTCCTGACAGCTAAGTAAACTGAGGCATGTATCATTATGTGAACAAATTTGGAAAAAAAATCAGTGGAGAAAATTTCATTGAAATGGTGAAACTCCCTAAAAGAAGGATTGGGTTTAGAAGTTTGGGTAAATTCTGGGAAGTTCACCTGCACACATTTCACTGTGAAAACGAAAGAACTTCAGATTTTTGCATGGAATCAAGTAATCTGATCTCCTGATGTGCTGCAAACCCATATTTTTGTTCAGAAGAAAAATGGGGTGGGGTAGGGTAGGGGAAATTGGACACCCCAATCTCGGCATTATTGGAAACTTTTTTCGTTGAATGAATTACAGTAACCTCCTAATATGCGACAAAAAATGTTTCTTATTTGTGTGTCTCTCCTTACAAAATGGCTGACTGTTAGTAAGGAGAGACACACAAATATGAGAGAAGAAAGCAAAGGACCACTGATGAGGTCACAGGAGTGTGACGAAAGAACTCTGGTTGAAATAAGATTAAGATTGATGTAAAAAATGAATAACGCTGAAGCAAAGTAACACCAAATATATGGTGCATGTGTTTTTATTGGCTAAACTGGCAAAATGACCATTCCTAAATACAACAATATATATATATATATATATATATATATATATATATACATATATATAAGTTCAGCAAAATTTAGATTCAGATGAATATGGTACTTAAGTCAAAGGCACCAGAATTTTTTATGGTATTATCCATATAAATCCACGGGGTGATTACAATCAAAATAAGCAACAACATCAGTTTTAAAATGTCGACCAATCTTCAGCCACCTTTAGAAATTTTCCAAACAACCAGACAATGCACATTCTTATCCCTAATTCATTTGCCAACATTATAAAGGGGGTAGATATACAGACAGAGAGCTTGATTTCCTCCTTAAGAACATGATAGTATTAAAACTACTCTCTGACTGTAGATTTTAACTTTGTTATTTAGATCTATCAGTAGGGAGGAGGATTTTTGGTTGGATGGAAACAAAGAATTTTTCTATTTATAGATATAGGAAGGGGTGGAACAAATGTCAAAACCAATAAATCTATTCCTATTCAGATGAATCCAGCCCAGATACATTTGAGTGCACTATAGGAAAAAATTAGTATGTTGAAGTTAGAGGGGTAGGGGAAGATAGACTATTAATGCACTAGAGGTTTTAATGCCTACTACCAATTTGGCATCCAGAATCTATATTAAGAGATTTAAGTGAATATACTTTAGACAATGAATACAGTAAACCCTTATATAAGATAATAATCATCTTATATAAGGAATCTAATATAGGGATAAAAAATATAGAAATCATTTCATATTTATATAAATATAAATATATCTACGTTTAAATATTTGTTGTGCAAGATTTTTTATGTGAAGTCGTGTGTTGAAACAGATATTGTTATATTTCGGAATGGTCATATTGCCAGTTTAGCCAATAAAAACACACGCACTATATATTTGGTGTTATTTTGCTTTAGTGATATTTATTTTTTACATTAATCTTAATCTTATTTCGGCCAAAGTTCTTTCGTCACGCTCCTGTGACCGCATCAGTGGTCCTTTGTTTTCTTCTCACTTATTTGTGTCTCTCCTTACTAACCGTCAGCCATTTTGTATTTCTATTGTATGTCTTCATTTGCGCATGCTTATATCTCTATGTGCATCTATGTTTATTTAGTGTGTGTGGGGGGGTATGCCTGTAATATTTGTATCTTCTGTTTATATACATTCTTGTAATTTGTATTTTGTTTTTGTTGTTGTTGCTTTTGTTCTAATTTTGTTCATGTGTTTACATCCACCCATTATTATCATTACATATGCTTGTATGTATGTATAACAACAATATTAGTAATAATAATAATAAATCTAATCGAAAAAAAAAAAAATATATATATATATATATATATATAATATATATATACATATATATATATACACACATATATACACATATACATATATACATATATATACACACATACATACATAGATATATATACATATATATAGTTATTCATTTCTATTTCTTTAATTATCTGTGTATTTATTATGTTTGCAGGATCCACTATCGTCATATGTTGTGGTGTGTGCTATTGCTCCATTCTAGTTTTCTATTCAGGCTAGGTTTATTTTCTATTATATGTGTAGCTTCTGTAATTTGTCTAATTGTTGCATCTGTTCTATGTGTGGACAATATCTTAATCTCTATGTTATTGATTGATCCCCTGTGTTCCTGTTCGGCGTGTTGGTACAGAATCGATGAGCTCTTACCTTCCTTGAGTTGTCTCCAATGTACATTCACCCGCTCTCCAATGCTTCTTGCTGTTTCCCCTACGTATGTTACTGTCTTGTTACTGCATCGTCCCTCTATACATCTTATACTATAGACCACATTTCTGGCTTTACAGTTTGTTTGTGGGCTAAATCTACATACAGTGCAATAGTTATCCGTACAGAGAGTTCTACTAAAAGGATAGGTTCTACCAATTATAGATCTGATAGGGTTGCCTGGCTTTTCAACAACCTTAATTCTTAGTTTAAGTTTATCTAGGGTCCTTCTAAAGCGGTACGCCAGTTCACCTCCAGGGGTGGTGTCAACGAACATGACACTCTGGTATTTATGGCTATCATACCAAGAGTTGGCCTTCCCTATTTTCTTTTTTGTCCTTTCTATAGTGTTCCATGACTTGTTCCTATAGAGTGGGCAAATCCCTAGATATATGGAATTTTTTCTTTCCAATATAGGGGAGTATATAAAGAAAAATTCTAATTTCATATATTCAGATTTATATATACAATGAGATGTTTAAGTAATCTATGCAGAGTGAATAAAAGCTAGTATGGTAAATTAATTTTTATTTGGTTATAAAATATCAGGATTTGAAAATTTGGGAATGGTCAGAATGCTATTATTTAAAATATTTAAACGTATGGGTAGCATTATGTGTGCTAGATGCTCCTAGTTCAGAACGGCTATTCAATAAATTTGTATCATTCCTATGTTTTAAAATTTCATATGTCTCTATAGAACAAAGTTCACATCCATCTCTACTATTTTTATAAGGCTATGCCTTTCTTATTATATCATCGAATTTAACCTAAAATGGGACTTTTCTTGCGGCGTCGCCATTTTCTAAGGGATTAGACAAATGAAAATTATACAACTTTAAATAAAATGAACAAAATGAAACATTAAAACAAAATTACGATATTATTTTATTTAAGGTTTAATTCAATTGATCATGCTCAGCGATAAACGTTAAACCTTCCCCTATTAAGAAATATGTAGAATGCGTTGTGTTTGTTTTAAAAATAAATTTGAAATCTGCTCTTTATTTTTGAATAACCCTGGAGGGTCATTTTCTTTTTGTGCCTTATAAGGTAACACACTCACCGGTAAAATTTTCACTTTTTTCTTATTTTTATCTTCCTAAAATTTTCGTTAGTGCAAGACGCAACGAAAATTTTAGGAAGATAAAAATAAGAAAAAAAGTGGAAATTTTACCGGTGAGTGTGTTACCTTATAAGGCTCAAAAAGAAAACGAATCTCCCCAGACACAACAGAATATGCTTCAACACACGAACACATATAAAGAATCTTGCAAACCAAATCCCAAAACGAAATACACGCACATATATATTATATATAAATGTACGTTTGTGTACATATATATGTGTGTGTGAATATATATACGTGTATACAGAAATATATATATATATATATATAGAAATATGCACACGTATATATGTGTGTGGGTATATATATATATATATATATATATATATATATATATATACCCACACACATATATACGTGTGCATATTTCTCTCTCTCTCTATATATATATTTCTGTATACACGTATATATATATACATGTGTGCTTTCCTTTCTCTCTCATATACTCATAGACGTGTGTATACAACACACACACACACACACACACATACAGGTATTTGACAAACAGCGTTTAAAAGCGAGATTAGCCGGAAATAACCGAAGTATTACTTTACGAATTATGAGCAGGCGATAGCTTTTTAATCATCTTTAGAATCATCTCAGTTTTGCTCGATAACTATTAACCTTCGAACTCTTCCCAAATACGATGTCTCAAGTCAACATTAAGGTGGAGTACATTTCTAAATTCTTTTTTTACACCCTCCAGTGTTCACATTGTCAGTTACCATTCTCATCGCGAAGAATCCATCTGAAGTGGAAGCTGGATGTGCTAGAAATAGAGTATCAAAGACATAGACAGAAAAGACCCTCAATTCAAAGACGGAATGAAATTAGAGGAGAACACAGGTTGGCTCACCAAGGTGTTGAGAGAAAATTCGATACTAGAAATAATAAGAGAAGAAATTAGAATTTTGCACGTTGTGGCAAGAAATTTTCAGCGCACGGCGGATCAAGAAATTCTTACTCAAGTAAGAACCGACCAAAACTTAAATGATGCAACTAATAGCTTAAACAACAACAATAATATTATAAGCGTAATAAATAACGATAGAAGGGAAATTTTAAATGCCTCAGCAAGAAAACGCCAAGAACCAAATGAAATGAGTGAAAATGTGAGAGAAATTCAAAGAGCAAGAAATGGGGAGTATCTAAGAAGACGAGGAAAACTCTCAGTTCAAAGAAAGAATGAAATTAGAGAAGAAAGCACAGATTGGCACAAGAAATAAGAGAGGAAATTAGAATTTCACACTTTGTGACAGGAAATTCTCAGACTATGGAGCAAAGACCAAGATATGCTGAACTAGGTACTTCTGTTATATCATTTACGAATGCAGCGTTTGACTATAATCAAACTAAAAATTATAATCTATCAAATTTAGGAACAGGGTCAGTTGTTTGTAAGCATCGTTGTGCACAACTATTTAAGGATGAACCTAAGGGATTATATTTCGTTTCTGGATTTGGTTTGCAAGATTCTTTATATGAGTTCGTGTGTTGAAACATATTCTGTTGTGTCTGGGGAGAGTCATTTTCTTTTTGTGCCTTATAATGTAATACACTCACCGGTAAAATTTCCACTTATTTCTTATTTTTATTGTCCTAAAATTTTCGTTGCGTCTTGCAACCTTTTCATGAAGAAAAGATTGCATTATAAAGCACAAAAAGAAAATGATCCTCCACAGATACACCATAATTTACGTCTTGCAACCTTTTCAATAGTTTATTGAAAAGGTTGCAAGACGCAACGAAATTTTTAGGACAAGAAAAATAAGAGCTAAGTGATTATTTTGTTCAAATGGTAAGGTTAAATTTGTTTGAAAGACCTCTTGAACCTTTAAATACACTAATGCTGGGGGAAAATCTGGATTCCAAAAATTATCAAAAAATATAATGAATTATTTTCAATGACATCCTTGGTGAATTAATATCTCTACTGGGATTCATGTCAGTTTTCAAAATACAAAGTCAAGTATAGCATAGAATAAGTTCATTGTATAATACAGATGAAAATATTCCTAAATATGTTCAAGTTTATTTTATTGATGATATTAAATGACTAATATCAGAAATAATAGATTTCCTGCAACAAAATTATACACTACTAGGGATATTTTGGAGATGCTTTTGGAAAACAATGAGCTTATTAGAGAAATTAAAACTATGGCATCTTTGGCTAACAAACGTAATCTGAAATTGTCAATTTATGGAGATAGAGGCCAGCTGGAGAGCATGCACGAAGGTACAACGACCGAGTATCTAACAACGTGCGATTAGTAATGGTTGGAAGAGAAATTCCAGAAAGAAACAATGTTTACCTATAAAGATAATACTGTAAAGAAAATCAATGAATGACATAGACCCTATGATCCATTACAATACCCTTTGATTCATTGGATCTAAAATATAATTTACATCAATAAATGGCAGGTCATTCTATTTTCTGTGTCTATTCTATGAGTCTGCTTTACTCGCTCGGTATACCCTCCTCTAAGGCGGCGAGCTGGCAGAAACGTTAGCACGCCGGGCGAAATGCTTAGCGGTATTTCGTCTGCCGTTACGTTCTGAGTTCAAATTCCGCCGAGGTCGACTTTGCCTTTCATCCTTTCAGGGTCGATAAATTAAGTACCAGTTACGCACAGGGGTCGATGTAATCGACTTAATCCCTTTGTCTGTCCTTGTTTGTCCCCTCTATGTTTAGCCCCTTGTGAACAATAAAGAAATAAGAAACGTTAGCACGCCGGGCAAAATGCTTAGCGGTATTTCGTCTGCCGTTACGTTCTGAGTTCAAATTCCGCCGAGGTCGACTTTGCCTTTCATCCTTTCGGGGTCGATTAAATAAGAACCATTTACGCACTGGTGTCGAAATAATCGTCTTAATCCCTGTGTCTGTCCTTGTTTGTCCTCTCTGTGTTTAGCCCCTTGTCGGTAGTAAAGAGATAGGATCTAAAATATAATTTACATCAATAAATGACAGGTCATTCTATTTTTCTCTATCCCTTCTATCAGTCGGCTTTACTCTCTAGCCATACCCTCCTCTTCCCACGAAGTTAAGTGTTCCGATAAAAATTAATAAATGAAAATATGACGCTGATTGGTCTGTTTCTTCTTGTGTGTGTGCGTGTGCGTGCTTGCGTTTGTGTGTGTGTGTATGTGCTTGCGTGTAATTCTATGAGACTGTTCGAATGTTTGTATGTGTACGTAACAGTATGATGAGACTGTGGGCGCACGCGCGCACCTGTATGAGAGCGCGTCTGTGTGTCGCCGCGTAACTATGCGAGATTAATCGGAAATAACCGAAGTATTATTTCAGAAATTGTGACCAGATGATAGTTGTGTGTATGTGTATGTGTGCATATATATATATATATATATATATATATACACACACACACACACAACATATATGTTATACATTAATGTACGTTTGTGTATATATGTGTGTGTATGTATATATACGTGTACATACATATTTCTATATACACGTATGTGTGTGTATATATATATGCATATATACATGTGTGATTTCCTTTCACATACACTCACAGATGTACACACACACGCACATGTGTATTTAGCAACCGGCGTTTAAAAGCGAGATTAACCGGAAATAACCGAAGTATTACTTTACGAATCGCGAGCAGACGATAGCTTTTTAATCATCTTCAGAATCCCTTCACTTTTGCTTGATAACTGTTACGAAATGAATATGGAATAAAAATATTATATGGAAAAAAATAATATATATATAAATAATATATATAATATAATAATATAAAAATGCAATATAATATTTTACATTCTATAGAAATGGTAGAGAAGGAAACAGAGGAACTGATGGAACTCAAGGAGGGTAAGTATTATTTTTCAGTGAATTTATTTGGATTTAATATATTTTGCCCAGACCATAGTATTTTCTGTTCATTTCTACATTAAAATTTGAAAACTCTCCATTCTTGTGGGGATTTGTGGAAAAAAAATAGCAAATAATTCATCATGATCATCACATTATTATCATCATTTAGTGTCTGCTCTCAGTTTTGTCATGTGCTGGAATGTTTGACAGGAGCTGGCCAGCTGGAGGTCTGTCCAGGCTCCAATTGTCTGTTTTGTTATAGTTTCTATAGCTGGATGCCTTTCTCAGTGGCAACCACTTTATAGAGTGTCTCATATATTCTTGATGTGGCAGTGGCCCAGGTGCTTTTATGTGATAATGGTGCTTGTAATTGACACTGGCATGGTCGGTCATATCTAGTGTTTCTGGAACAGGTGCCTTTATGTGACACCATTGTGTATATACATGCAAGACAGGGATGTCTCAGCAGAGAGAGGACATGGTGAGGCATAGCTGTAAAGGGCATGCCTGTATGTACAGATGGCCAAGACTTTACTTAGCTTCACGTGTCTTCTGAAGGGCAGAAAACTGCCAGAAATCTTGGTTCTTTACTATTTTCTCTATAAAGCCCAATGTCTGAAAACCATTTCTCACCACTTTTTCCCATGTCTTCTGGGGTCTACCTGTCTTACAGTAGAAACAAACACTTCTTTATGCAGTTGTCCTCATCCATATGCATCACACAATACCATTGTCTTCTCACTTGTGCATTTCAACTGATGTCTCTTATACCCAATTTTTCTCTTAAATCCTTTACACTCTGTCATACATGCACACTAACATTACCCATCCAGCAGAACCCATTGGCTACATTTGTTTCAAGCCCTTTGCATGTCATCTCTAGTGACACTCCATGTTTCACTGCCATGTAGCCTAGCTGTATGTACACAGGCATCAAACAATCTGCTTTTCACTCCAAGGGAGACACCCTTTACTACCAGAAAATACTGCTATATAGCCTAGTTGTATGTACACAAGCAACATTCAATCTACTTTTCACTCTAAGGGAAAGGCAATTTACTACCAGAAGATATTGGCACCCTTAAATTTTATCAGCCTGTTCTTATTCTAACAATTATGCTTCCAAAATTTGTTCTTCACTGCTAACATGGTGGCCTGGATAACAGAATTTGATTACTATATCTGGGGCTCCGTCAGTCATCTGAGGGAGTCTCTCTGCTGCACACACTTAGTAATGATTTTACCTGCATATGTGCCACACAGAGTGTCTACTTGAATTGTTCATTTTCCCATAATACTACTGCACTATTTATGTATACAGAACTTAAACTGGATACACTGTATGAAGTTTCTACCAACACCTTTTGTACATTTTGAGCAGAGCTATCTCCCTGAAGAGATTTGTGATTTGTCTGTGTACACCTCATCAAAATTTTGCTCTTAGCTAAATTAATGATAAGGCTATTTGATTTCTGACCTGGTGCCACACCTGAAATTTCCTCTTGATTTCATCTAACAGTTCAGCTATAAGAAAGAATTGATCAGCATTTGAGGTGTTGCCAAAGGCACCAGACTTAAATTCCTCTGCTATGTCCTTGAGGACTATGAGAAAAATAAGATGGGGTGGGTCTTGTCTTTGGTGAACACTTTGTTGTACACTAAATTCATTGGTATACTCATTGCATCACCTTATTGAGATCATGCTTGTACTGCTCTCAAACAACTCATCAATCCATCCGTTCCGCATTGACCACTAGATAAAGGGGCAATGGCCTCTGTCTAAGGCTTTCTTAGGCCCACAATAGACAAGGATAGAGGTTTCTATTTGGAAGTTTTTCTCCAGTTCAATAACAGCCAGATACAATGGTTTATTCAGAGCTACATACTTCTCCTGCAGTTGCCTTATCAGGAGGATAGCATTAGTTGTGTTTCTTTATGGCACAATACAGAATTGCATCTCATCCAGTCTAACTCTCTTCCTAATCAGTTGAGCAATTTATTCCCAATAAAAAGCAATCATTTTCTGACTATATTTAATTTTCAAAATGTTGTTCATCTCTGTGAAATAATTCTAGAATGAGAAACAAAAAAGTATTATAATCCATGTTTTACTTTTAGGACAAATGTTAGAGAAAGTAAAAAAAAGAAATCAAGATGCTGAAGCAACGCGTTTCATTGAATAAATTCGCTTTAAAATTATTTTGTTGAAAATGTTTAAGCTTCTTTCTTCCCATGATTGAAAATTCCTTACATTGCTGACTTGAAAAAAACAAAGTCTGACTACAGATATTGTAGTTCTAAGAATATTATTTCTCCTGGAGTAACCAGATGGGATAGTGAGAGCTGGAAATCTTCATATTTTATGTCATCTTTATCATGCCTAACCTGCATTTATACAACTCCAATATTGTTCTACTGAATAGAAGCTTCCCACAAATTCCTAATTTTGTCTCTATCAGACATTTCATCTTTCTTTCCTCGATGATCTCCCTTCTCACCAAACTCACACTGTTCGTTGCAACTCCTGATTGAATTTTCACCATTTTCATTTTGAGCAACAAAGTTGGTCCTGTTTAAATTTCAGTACTAAACTATACTTACTTTGTTTTCTAGTATGAAATAAATATGGACTAAAAATATAATAATGGCTAATATTTTAAATTCTGTAGAAATGGTAGAGAAGAAAGAAACAGAGGAACTAGAGAAACTCTAGAAACGTAAGTATTATTGTTTAGTGAATTTATTTGGGTTTAATATATTTTGCCCAAACCATAGTATTTTCAGTTCATTTATACATTAAAATTTGAAGACTCTACATTTTTGTTGGTGTTTGTGGTAAAATTGCAAATAAGTCATCATTATTACTAGTTAATGTCTATTCTCAATTTTGTCATGTGCTAGAACATTTGACAGGAGCTGGCCAGCTGGAGGTCTGTCCAGGCTCCAATTGTCTGTTTCCCTATGGGTTCTGTAGCTGGATGCTCTTTCTTATGCCAACCATTTTATAGAATGTCTCATATATTCTTGATGTGGCACAGGCACAGGTGTTTTTATGTGATAATGGCATGGGTGCTTTTGACACTGGCATGGTCATTTCTAGTGGTTCTGGAACAGGTGTGTTTATGGGGCACCATTGTGTATGTGCTTGCAAGACAGGGATGTAGTGGGTCATAGCTGTAAAGGGCATGTCTGTATGTATGAGTGGCCAAAAATTTCCTTAGCTTGATGTGTCTTTGGAAGTGCAAAAAAACTGCCAGGAATCTTGGTCCTTTTTTATCATCTCTGTAAACCCCGATGTCTGAAGAACGTTTCTCACCACTTTTGCCAAGTCTTCACTCACAATTGGAGTAGAAACAAACACTTCTTTATGCAGCTGTTTTCATCTGTATGCATCACATATAACAACAATTTTCTCTTCTGTGTACTACAACTGATGCCTCTTATACCCAATTTTTCTCTTAGATCCTTTACACTCTGTCATACGTGCACACTGACAATACCCACCCAGCAGACCGTGTATGGATAATGTATTTCTTTCAAGCCTTTTGTTCAGTATTAGAGGAGCTCACAAGGGCAGCCGGTCTGAAATTCCTCTGTTATGTCCTTTATTACTATGATTTAAAAAAGAGTAGGCTAAGAACTTGACATTTGTGAATGCTTACTTGTACAGGAAATTCATTCCTTTACTCATTGCATAATTTAACCTTATTGAGAGCATGCATGTACTGCTCTCAAACAACTCATCAATCCATCCGTTCTGCATTGACCACTAGATGAAGGGGCAATGGCCTCTGTCCAAGGCTTTCTTAGGCCCACAATAGACAAGGATAGAGGTTTCTATTTGAAAGCTTTTCTCCAGTTCTATAACAGCCAGATACAATGGTTTATTCAGGGCTAAAATACTTGTGTTGCAGTTGCCTTACCAGGAGGATAACACGAGTTGTGTTTCTGGCACAAAACAGCACTGCATCTCATCCAGGCTAACTCTCTTTGTAATCAGTTGAGTAGTTTATTCCCCCAAAAAGCACTTCCTTTCGATTACATTTAACTTCCAAAATGTTGTTTATTTCTGTGTAAAGAAAAAATACTATAATCCATGATTTACTTTTAGGACAAATGTTAGAGACAGTCAAAAGAAAAGAAATCAAGATGCTGAAGCAACGTAAGCAACACTTTTCATTGTATAAATTGGGTTTAAAAGTTAAGGGTGGTATATTTACTGGATCACAAGTAAGGAAAATGCTGAGGTCAGTAAATCTTGAAAATGTGATGGGTGATCTAGAAAGAGAGGCATGGCATGCATTTCAAAATATTGTCAATAGATTCCTGATTATTTGAGGGAGTCTTTCTTCTGGACATACATACTATATAATTTACCCATATATCTGCCACACAGAGTGTTTACTTTCTCTGTTTCTCTTTCCACGATACTACTGCACTTTTGTGTGTGCAGAACTTCTACTGGATACACCATATGGAGTTTCTATCGACAACTTTTCTATATTTTGAGCAGGGCTATCTCCCTGAAGGTATGTGTGATTTGTCTGTCTTATAACTCATCAGAATTTTGCTCTTAGCTAAATTAATTCTAAGTTTATATGATTTCTGACCTGGTGCCATACCTGAAATTTCCTCTCAATTTCATCTAACAGTTCAGCTATAAGAAAAAATTGATCAACATTTCAGGTGTCTGCAAGGGCAACGAGTCTTAATTTCCTCTGTTATGTCCTGCAGGACAATGATTAAAAAAAAGAATGAGCTAAGAACTTTGGTGAATGCTTACTTGTACACTTAATTCATTGCTATACTCATTGAGGACCTTTGACTTATTGACAGCATACTTGTACATGGCTTGTACTGCTCTCACAGACCACTCATCAATGCATACCTTCTGCATTGACTACTAGATGAAGAAGCAATGGCTTCTGTCCAAGGCTTTCTTAGGCCCACAGTAGCCAAGGATAGAAGTTTACTTTTGAAAGTCTTTCTTCAGCTCTACAACAGCACTAGTTGTGTTTCTTTATGGCACAAAACAGAACTGCATCTCATCCAGTCTAACTCTCTTCCTAACCAGTTGAGCAATTTATTCCCAATAAAAAGCAATCATTTTCTGACTACTTTTAACTTCCAAAATGTTGTTTATTTCTGTGAAATAATTCTAGAATAAAAAATAAAAAATGTTATAATCCATGTTTTACTTTTAGGACAAATGTTAGAGAAAGTCAAGAGAAAAGAAATCAAGATGCTGAAGCAACGTAAGCAACACTTTTCATTGAATAAATTGGGTTTAAATTCATTTTGTTGAAAGCCTTTAATCTTCTTTCTTCCCATGGTAGAAAATTGCTGACTTGAAAAAACATAGTTTGACTACAGATACTGTAGTTCTAAGAATATTATTTCTCTTGCAGTAACCAGGTGGGATGGTGAAAGTTGAACATCTTTAAATCATGTCATTCCTAATCTTTTGTCTCTATCAGACATTTCATCTTTCTTTGCTGCAACAATTATAGCATTTCTTTCTTCAATGATCTCCCTTCTCACCAAACTCAAATTATTCACACTGTTCATTGCAACTCCTGATTGAATGTCTTACCATTTTCATTTTGAGCAACAACGTTGAACCTGTTTAAATTTCAGTAGTAAAATATAGTTGGTTAGTTTTATAGTATGAAATAAATATGGACTAAAAATTTAATAATGACTAATATTTTAAATTGTGTAGAAATGGTAGAGAAGAAAGAAACAGAGGAACTGATGAAACTCTAGACTCGTAAGTATTATTGTTTGGTGAATTTAATTGAATTTATTATATTTTGCCCAAACCATAGCATTTTCTATTCATTTATGCTTAAAAATTTGAAAGCACTACATTTTTGTTGGAGTTTGTGGTAAAATTTCAAATAATTCATTATGATCATTACCATTGTTATCTTTTAACGTCTGCTCTCAATTTTTTCATGTGCTGAAACATTTGACAGGAGCTAGCTGGCTGGAGGACTGTCCAGGCTCCAATTGTCCGTTTCCTTATGGGTTCTATAGCTGGATGTCTTTCTCAATGGCAACCACATTATAGAGTGTCTCATATATTCTTGATGTGGCACTGACACAGGTGCTTTTATGTGGCAACAGCATGGGTGCTTGTAATTGACACTGGCATGTTCATTTCTTGTGGTTGTGGCACAGGCACTTTTATGTGGAACCATTGTGTATATGCTTGAAAGACAGGGACATCTCAGCTGAGAGTGGATGTGGTGGGTTATAGCCGTAAAGGGCATGACTGTATGTATGGGTGGCCAAGATTTTTCTTAGCTTGATGTGTCTTCTGAAGTGCAAAAAATTGCCAGAAATCTCGGTCCTTTTCTATCTTCCTTGTAAAGTCCAATGTGAGAAGACTGTTTCTCACCACTTTTTCCTACGTCTTCATGGGTCTACCCATTTTACAGCACCCTCCATAATTGGTGTAGAAACAAGCACTTGTTTATGCAACTATCCCCATCCATATGTATCATATGATACTACTGTCTTCTTTCTTGTGCTTTTCAATTGATGTATCTTATACCCAGTTTTTCTCTTAGATTCTTTACACTCTGTCATACATGTATACTGACATGACCAATCCAGCAGAAGCTCCTGGCTTCTTTTGTTTCAAGCCTTTTGCTTGTCCTTTCTAGTGACAGTCCATGTTTCACTGCCATGTAGCCTAATTGTATGTACACTGGCATCATGCAATCTGCCTTTCACTCTAAGAGAGAGGCCTTTTACTCCCAGACGATACCGGCACCCTTAACTTTGACCAACCTATTCTTATTCTAACATTTATGCCTTCAGAACTTCATCCTTCACTGCTAAAATGGTGGCCTGGATAACAGAAATTGGCTATTACTTCTAAGGATACCCTGGTCATTTGAGGGAGTCTCTCTGCTGTACATACTTAGTATTTATTTTACCTGCATATATGTCACACAGAGTGTCTACTTTCTCTGTTCATCTTCCCATGATACAACTGCACTCCTTGTGTGTGCAGAACTTCCACTGGATACACCATATGGAGTTTCTACCAATACCTTTCCAACATTTTGAGCAGGGCCATCTCCCTGATGGGATGTGTGATTTGTCTGATTTACTCCTTATTAGGGTTAGAGTTAGGCCCATAATAGCCAAGGATAGAGGTTTCTATTTGGATGTCTTTCTCCAGCTCTACAAAAGCCATATGCAACATTTTATTCAGGGCTAAATACTTCTCTTGTAGTTGCCTTACCAGGAGGATAGCACTGGTTGTGTTTCTTCCTGGTATGAATCAGAACTGCATCTTCTCCAGGCTAACTCTCTTCCTAATCAACTGGGTTATTTATTCCCAATAAAAAAGCAGTTCTTTCCTGATTATATTTAACTTCCAAAATGTTGTTTATTTCTGTGAAATAATTCTAGAATGAAAAACAAAAAATGTTATAATCAATGTTTTACTTTTAGGATAAATGCTAGAGAAAGTCAAGAGAAAAGAAATCAAGATGCTGAAGCAACGTAAGCAACACTTTTCATTGAATAAATTGGGTTTACATTTATTTTGTTGAAAACATTTAATCTTCCTTCTTCCCATGATAGAAAATTGCTGACTTGAAAAAACATAGTCTGATTACAGATACTGTAGTTCTAAGAATATTATTTCTGTTGCAGTAACCAGTTGGGATGGTGAAAGTTGAAGATCTTTAAATCATATGGCATGATGAAAAATTTCTCACTACTTAATCTTAACTGTTGTTTCTAATCAGACATATCTTCTTTCTTTGCTACAACAGTTAAAGCATTTCTTTCCTCAATGATCTCCCTCTTCACCAAACTCAAATTATTCACACTGTTCGTTGCAACTCCTGATTGAATTTTCACCATTTTCATTTTGAGTAAAAAAAGTTGGACCTGTTTAAATTTCAGTAGTAAAATATAGTTGGTTAGTTTTATAGTAGGAAATAAATATGGAATAAAAATATAATAATGGCTAATATTTTAATTTCTCTAGAAATGGTGGAGAAGAAAGAAACAGAGGAATCGATGAAACTCTAGACTCGTAAGTATCGTTTTTCATTGAATTTATTTGGGTTTATTATACATTGCCCAAGCCATAGTATTTTCTGTTCATTTATAGATTAAAATTTGAAAACATTATTTCTTGCAGGTGTTTGTGGTAAAGTTGCCAATAATACATCATTTTTACCAGTATTGTTATCAGTTAATGTGTTCTCAATTTTGTCATGTGTTGGAACATTTGACAGGAGCTGGCTGTCTGGAGGGCTGTGCAGGCTACAATTGTCTGTTTTGTTACGGTTTCTAGAGCTGGATGCTCTTCCTTATGACAGCCACTTTATC
The DNA here is from genome assembly GCF_006345805.1 of Octopus sinensis. NCBI lineage: Eukaryota > Metazoa > Mollusca > Cephalopoda > Octopoda > Octopodidae > Octopus > Octopus sinensis. Next base: position 31,220,595 of record NC_042998.1, read on the forward strand.
GAGTGTTTTGTATATTTCTGATGTGGCACTGACATAGGTGATTTTATGTGGTAATGGTATGGGTGCTGGCAGAGCTGGCAGCACGCTGGGCAAAATGCTTAGCGGTATTTCGTCTGCCGCTACGTTCTGAGTTCAAATTTCACCGATGTTGACTTTGCCTTTCATCCTTTCGGGGTCGATAAATTAAGTACCAGTTACGCACTGGTGGTCAATGTAATCGACTTAATCTGTGTGTCTGTCCTTGTTTGTCCTCTCTGTGTTAAGCCCCTTGTGGGTAGTAAAGAAATAGGTATGGGTGCTTTTAATTGGCACTGCCATGTTTGTTTCTCGTGGTTGTGGCACAGGTGCTTTTATGTGGCACTATTGTGTATGTTTTTGCAAGACAGGGACATCTCAGCTGAGTGAGGACTTGGTGTGGCATATCCATAAAGGACATGCCTGTATGTAATGGTGGCCAAGACTTTTCTTAGCTTCACATGCCTTCTGTAGTGCAGAAAACTGCCAGAAATTTTGATCTTTTTTCATCTTCTCTTTGGACCCCAATGTCAGAAGACTGTTTCTTACCACTTTCTCCCATGTGTTTCAGTGTTTACCTGTTTTACATCTTCCCTCCACAACTGGAGTAGAAACAAGCACTTCTACTGTCCTCATCCATATGCATCACATGATACCACTGTCTTCTTTCTTGTGCATTTCAACTGATGCTTCTAATACTCAATTTTTCTCTTAAACTCTCAGTCATACATGCACACTGACATAACCAATCCAGCAGAAGCTCCTGGCTTCTTTTGTTTCAAGCCTTTTGCATGTCTTCTCTAGTGACAGTCCATGTTTCACTGCCATGTAGCCTAGCTGTATGTACACTGGCATCATACAATCTGCTTTTCATTCTAAGGAAGCAGCCCTTTGCTTACTAACATAATGTGACTGGCCTCTTCTTATTGTAACAATTATGCTTTCTATACTTTGTCGTACACTGCTAACATAGTGGCCTAGATAACAAAATTTGGTTACTATTTTTAAGGAGATGCTGGTCATTTGGGGGAGTTTCTCCTCTGTACAAACTTAGAATTTATCTTACTTGCATATGTGCCACACAGAGTCCTTCCTTGATTTTTTCATTTTCCCATGGTACTACTGCACTGTTTATGTGTGCAGAACTTGCACTGGATACACTGTATGGAGTTTCCTTAATTTTGAGCAGGGCCATTTGATTGAAAGGATATGTGATTTGTTTGTTTTATGCCTTATACTTTTGCTCTTAGCTAAATTAATTGTAAGGCTATTTGATTACTGACTTGGCACCACACCTGAAATTTTATCTGCATTTTATGTAACAGTTCAGCTATAATGAAAAATTGATCAGCATTGGAGCAGCTCCCAGAACTAGCCAGTCTTAAATTCCTCTATTATGTTGTTTAGGACAATGTTAAAAAGAAGAGGGGCTAGGACCTGTCTGTGATGAATGCTTACTTGTACTCATTGTAGACCTTCACCTTATTGACATCATGCTTGCACATGTCTTCCAGTGTTCTCACCACCACTCATCAATCCATAGCTTCTACAGCGACCTCTAGATAAGAAAGTTATGGCCTTTGTCCAAGAATTTCTGGAGGTCCCCTACAGCCAAGTATAGCGGTTTATTCTATGTCTTTCTCCAGCTCTACAAAAGCCAGTTACAATGGCTAAATCCTCCTCACGAAGTTGCATTACCAGGTGAATAGCATCAGTTGTGCTTGTTTCTGGCACAAAATAGAACTGCATCTCATCCAGGATAACTCACTTTCTAATGAGTTGAGCAATTTATTCCCAATAAAAAGCAATCCTCTTCTGATTACTTCTCTCCTTTCACCAAACTCAAATTATCCACACTGTTCGTTGCAACTCCTGATTGAATTTTCACCATTTTCATTTTGAGTAAAAAATATTGGACCTGTTTAAATTTCAGTAGTAAAATATAGTTGGTTAGTTTCATAGTAGGAAATAAATATGGAATAAAAATATAATAATGGCTAATATTTTAATTTCTTTAGAAATGGGGAAGAAGAAAGAAACAGAGGAATCGATGAAACTCTAGACTCGTAAGTATCGTTTTTCATTGAATTTATTTAGGTTTAGTATACATTGCCCAAGCCATAGTATTTTCTGTTCATTTATAGATTAAAATTTGAAAACATTACTTTCTTGCAGGTATTTGTGGTAAAGTTGCCAATAATACATCATTATTACCAGTATTGTTATCAGTTAATGTGTGTTCTCAATTTTGTCATATGTTGGAACGTTTGACAGGAGCTGGCTGTCTGGAGGGCTGTGCAGGCTACAATTGTCTGTTTTGTTACGGTTTCTAGAGCTGGATGCTCTTCCTTATGACAGCCACTTTATCGAGTGTTTTGTATATTTCTGATGTGGCACTGACATAGGTGATTTTATGTGGTAATGGTATGGGTGCTGGCAGAGCTGGCAGCACACTGGGCAAAATGCTTAGCGGTATTTCATCTGCCGCTACGTTCTGAGTTCAAATTCCACCGATGTTGACTTTGCCTTTCATCCTTTCGGGGTCGATAAATTAAGTACCAGTTGCGCATTGATGGTCAATGTAATCGACTTAATCTGTGTGTCTGTCCTTGTTTGTCCTCTCTGTGTTTAGCCCCTTGTGGGTAGTAAAGAAATAGGTATGGGTGCTTTTAATTGGCACTGGCATGTTTGTTTCTCGTGGTTGTGGCACAGGTGCTTTTATGTGGCACTATTGTGTATGTTTTTGCAAGACAGGGACATCTCAGCTGAGTGAGGACTTGGTGAGGCCTATCCATAAAGGACATGCCTGTATGTGATGGTGGCCAAGACTTTTCTTAGCTTCACATGCCTTCTGTAGTGCAGAAAACTGCCAGAAATTTTGATCCTTTTTCATCTTCTCTTTGGGCCCCAATGTCAGAAGTTTGTTTCTCACCACTTTCTCCCATGTGTTTCAGTGTTTACTTGTTTTACATCTTCCCTCCACAACTGGAGTAGAAACAAGCACTTCTATTGTCCTCATCCATATGCATCACATGATACCACTGTCTTCTTTCTTGTGCATTTCAACTGATGCTTCTCATACCCAATTTTTCTCTTAAACACTCAGTCATACATGCACACTGACATGACCAATCCAGCAGAAGCTCCTGATTCTTTTATTTCAAGCCTTTTGCATGTCATCTCTAGAGACAGTCCATGTTTCACTGCCATGTAGCCTAGCTGTATGTACACTGGCATCATACAATCTGCTTTTCATTCTAAGGAAGCAGCCCTTTGCTTACTAACATAATGTGACCAGCCTCTTCTTATTGTAACAATTATGCTTTTTATACTTCGTCATACACTGCTAACGTGGTGGCCTGGATAACAAAATTTGGTTACTATTTTTAAGGAGATGCTGGTCATTTGGAGGAGTTTCTCCTCTGTACAAACTTAGAATTTATCTTACTTGCATATGTGCCACACAGAGTCTCTACTTGATTTTTTAATTTTCCCATGATTCTACTGTACCGTTTATGTGTGCAGAACCTGCACTGGATACACTGTATGGAGTTTCCTTAATTTTGAGCAGGGCCATTTGCCTGAATGGATATGTGATTTGTTTGTTTTATGCCTTATTAGACTTTTGCTCTTGGCTATTTGATTACTGACTTGGCACCACACCTGAAATTTCCTCTGAATTTTACGTAACAGTTCAGCTATAATGAAAAATTGATCAGCATTGGAGCAGCTCCCAGAACTAGCCAGTCTTAAATTCCTCTATTATGTCGTTTAGGACAATGTTAAAAAGGAGAGGGGCTAGGACCTGTCTTTGGTGAATGGTTACTCGTACACTATATTCAGTCTTGTACACATTATAGACCTTCACCTTATTGACAGCATGCTTGCACATGTCTTCCAGTGTTCTCACTACCACCTATAAATCCATAGCTTCTACAGCGACCTCTAGATAAGGGAGTTATGGCCTATGTCCAAGAATTTCTGGAGGTCCCCTACAGCCAAGTATAGCGGTTTATTCTTCTATGTCTTTCTCCAGCTCTAAAAAACCAGTTACAATGGTTTATTAATGGCTAAATCCTTCTGATGAAGTTTCATTACCAGGCGGATAGCATCAGTTGTGCTTGTTTCTGGCACAAAATAGAACTGCATTTCATCCAGGATAACTCACTTCCTAATCAGTTGAGCAATTTATTCCCAATAAAAAGCGATCCTCTTCTGATTACTTCTCTCCTTTCACCAAACTCAAATTATCCACGCTGTTCATTGCAACTCCTGATTGAATGTCTACCATTTTCATTTTGAGTAAAAAAAGTTGGAACTGTTTAAATTTCAGTAGTAAAATATAGTTGGTTAGTTTCATAGTAGGAAATAAATATGGAATAAAAATATAATAATGGCTAATATTTTAATTTTTCTAGAAACGGTGGAGAAGAAAGAAACAGAGGAATCGATGAAACTCTAGACTCGTAAGTATCGTTTTTCATTGAATTTTCTCTTTTTTCTCTCTTTCTCTTTTACTTGTTTCAGTCATTTGACTGCGGCCATGCTGGAACACCGCCTTTTTAGTCGAGCAAATCGACCCCAGGACTTATTCTTTATAAACCTAGTACTTATCCTATCGGTCTCTTCTGCCGAACCGCTAAGTAACGGGGATGTAAAAACACCAGCATCTGTTGTCAAGCGATGTTGGGGAGACAAACACAGACACACAAACACACACACACACACATATATATACATATATATACATATATTTATATATATACGACGGGCTTCTTTCAGTTTCCGTCTACCATATCCACTCACAAGGCTTTGGTCGGCCCGAGGCTATAGTAGAAGACACCTGCCCAAGGTGCCACGCAGTGGGACCGAACCCGGAACTGTGTGGTTGGTAAGCAAGCTACCTACCACACAACCACTCCTGCGCCTATTGCCCAAGCCATAGTATTTTCTGTTCATTTATAGATTAAAATTTGAAAACTTTACTTTCTTGCAGGTGTTTGTGGTAACGTTGCCAATAATACATCATTTTTACCAGTATTGTTATCAGTTAATGTGTGTTCTAAATTTTGTCATGTGTTGGGACATTTGACAGGAGCTGGCTAGCTGGAGCGCTGTGTAGGCTACAATTGTCTGTTTTGTTATGGTTTCTAGAGCTGGATGCTCTTCTTTATGACAGCCACTTTATTGAGTGTTTTGTATACTTTTGATGTGGCACTGGCATAGGTGCTTTTATGTGGTAATGGTATGGGTGCTGGCAGAGCTGGCAGCACACCGGGCGAAATGCTTAGCGATATTTCGTCTGCCGCTATGTTCTGAATTCAAATTCCACCGAGGTCGACTTTGCCTTCCATCCTTTCGGGGTCGATAAATTAAGTACCAGTTAAGCACTGGTGGTCAATATAATCGACTTAATCTGTGTGTCTGTCCTCGTTTGTCCTCTCTGTGTTTAGCCCCTTGTGGGTAGTAAAGAAATAGGTATGGGTGCTTTTAATTTCCACTGGCATGTTCATTTCTTGTGGTTGTGGCACAGGTGCTTTTATGTGGCACTATTGTGTATGTTTTTGCAAGACAGGGACATCTCAGCTGAGTGAGGACTTGGTGAGTCCTATCCATAAAGGACATGCCTGTATGTAATGGTGGCCAAGACTTTTCTTAGCTTCACATGCCTTCTGTAGTGCAGAAAACTGCGAGAAATTTTGATCTTTTTTCATCCTCTCTTTAGGCCCCAATGTCAGAAGACTGTTTCTTACCACTTTCTCCCATGTGATTCAGTGTTTACCAGTTTTACATCTTCCCTCTACAACTGGAGTAGAAACAAGCACTTCTACTGTCCTCATCCATATGCATCACATGATACCACTGTTTTCTTTCTTGTGCATTTCAACTGATGCTTCTCATACCCAATTTTTCTCTTAAACACTCAGTCATACATGCACACTGACATGACCAATCCAGCAGAAGCTCCTGGCTTCTTTTGTTTCAAGCCTTTTGCATGTCATCTCTAGAGACAGTCCATGTTTCACTGCCATGTAGCCTAGCTGTATGTACACTGGCATCATATAATCTGCTTTTCACTCTAAGGAAGCAGCCCTTTGCTTACTAACATAATGTGACTGGCCTCTTCTTATTGTAACAATTATGCTTTCTATACTTCGTCATACACTGCTTACATGGTGGCCTGGATAACAAAATTTGGTTACTATTTTTAAGGAGATGCTGGTCATTTGAGGGAGTTTCTCCTCTGTACAAACTTAGAATTTATCTTACTTGCATATGTGCCACACAGAGTCTCTACTTGATTTTTTCATTTTCCCATGATTCTACTGCACTGTTTATGTGTGCAGGACTTGCACTGGATACACTGTATGGAGTTTCCATAATTTTGAGCAGGGCCATTTGCCTGAATGGATATGTGATTTGTTTGTTTTATGCCTTATTATACTTTTGCTCTTGGCTAAATTAATTGTAAGGCTATTTGATTACTGACTTGGCACCACACCTTAAATTTTATCTGCATTTTACGTAACAGTTCAGCTATAATGAAAAATTGATCAGCATTGGAGCAGCTCCCAGAACTAGCCAGTCTTAAATTGCTCTATTATGTCGCTTAGGACAATGTTAAAACGAAGAGGGGCTAGGACCTGTCTGTGTTGAATGCTTACTTGTACTCATTGTAGACCTTCACCTTATTGACAGCATGCTTGCACATGTCTTCCAGTGTTCTCACCACCACTCATCAATCCATAGCTTGTACAGCGACCTCTAGATAAAGGAGTTATGGCCTTTGTCCAAGAATTTCTGGAGGTCCCCTACAGCCAAGTATAGCGGTTTATTCTATGTCTTTCTCCAGCTCTACAAAAGCCAGTTACAATGGCTAAATCCTTCTGATGAAGTTGCATTACCAGGAGGATAGCATCAGTTGTGCTTGTTTCTGGCACAAAATAGAACTGCATTTCATCCAGGATAACTCACTTCCTAATGAGTTGAATAATTTATTCCCAATAAAAAGCAATCCTCTTCTGATTACTTCTCTCCTTTCACCAAACTCAAATTATCCACACTGTTCGTTGCAACTCCTGATTAAATTTTCACCATTTTCATTTTGAGTAAAAAAGTTGGACCTGTTTAAATTTCAGTAGTAAAATATAGTTGGTTAGTTTTATAGTATGAAATAAATATGGAATAAAAATATAATAATGGCTAATATTTTAATTTCTCTAGAAATGGTGGAGAAGAAAGAAACAGAGGAATCAAGGAAATTCTAGACTCGTAAGTATCGTTTTTCAATGAATCTAATTGGGTTTATTATACATTGCCCAAGCCATAGTATTTTCTGTTCATTTATAGATTAAAATTTGAAAACTTTACTTTCTTGCAGGTGTTTGTGGTAAAATTGCCAATGATTCATTATTACTACCAGTATTGTTATCATCAGTTAATGTGTGTTCTCAATTTTGTCATGTGTTGGAATGTTTGACAGGAGCTCGTCAGTAGGAGGTCTGTCCAGGCTCCAATTGTCTGTTTTGTTATGGTTCTATAGCTGGATGCCCTTTCTGATGCCAACCACTTTACATAGAGTGTCTCGTATATTCTAGATGTGGTAATGCTATGGGTGCTTTGAATTGACACTGGCATAGTCATTTCTAATTAGCTTGACGTGTTTTCTGAAGTGCAGAAAACTGCCAGAAATGTTGTCTCCATTTGTTTGAAGCATTTTCTATGTCCTCTCTAGTGACATTCCATTTTTAACTGACATGTAACCTAGCTTTTGTACACAGGCATTATACATTCTGCCTTTCACTCTGAGGGAGAGGCCCTTTGCTACCAACAAAGATACACGCATTCTTTACTTTGCCCAGCCTGTTCTTATTCTAACAATTATGCCTTCAGAACTTTATCCTCAAATGCTAGCATGGTGGCCTGGATGGCAGAAGTTTGTTACTACACTGGTCATTTGAGGGATTTTCTCCTTCATACATACTTAATATTTCTTTTACCTGCATATCTGCCACACAGTGTGTACTTTCTCTGTTCATCCTCCCACTCTGTGTGTGCAGAACTTGCACTGGATATACCATGTGGAGTTTCTACCAACATCTTTCCTACATTTGAGCAGGGCCATCTCCCTGAAGGGATGTGTGATTTGTCTGTTTTACTCCTCATTAGAATTATACTTTTAGTAAATCAGTTATAAGTCCATTTGATTTCAGACCTGGCGCCACACCTGAAATTTCCTCTGCATTTTATGTAACAGTCTAGCTATGAGAAAAGAATTGATCAGCATTGGAGGAGCTCTGAAGAGTAGTCAGACTTAAATCTCTCTGTTATGACCTTGATTACTATGATAAAAAAGAGGGGCTATGTCTTGTCTTTGGTGAATGCTTACTTGTACACTATATTAATTCCTTTACTCATTGCAGACCTTCATATTGACAGCATGCTTGCACATAGCTTCTGGTTCTCTCAACACCACTCATCAATCCATGCCTTCTACAGTGCCACCAGATGAGGGAGCTATGGCTTCTGTCTAAGAATTTTTGGTGGTCCACCATAGCCAAGTATAGCAGTTTATTCTTTAATGCTTTTCTCTAGCTCTACAAAAGCCTGATGGTTTATTCAGGGCTACATCCTTCTTTTGCAGTTGCCAAACCAGGAGGATAGCATCAGTTGTGCTTGTTGGTGAACTCTTACTTGTACACTAAATTCATTGCTGTACTCCTTGCATACTTTAACCTTATTGACAGTATACATGTACATGGCTTGTGCTACTCTCACCAACCACTCATCAATCCATATCTTCTGCATTGACTACCAGATAAAGGAGCAATGTCTCAGTCCAAGGCTTTTCTTAGGCCCACAATAGCAAAGGATAGAGGGTTACTTTTGAAAGTCTTTCTCCAGCTCAACAAAAACCAATTACATTGGTTTATTCTTAGCTAAATGCTTCTCTTACAGTTGCCTAACCAGCATCAGTTGTGCTTGTTTCTGGCATAAAACAGTACTGCATTTCATTCACTCTAACTCTCTTCCTAATCAGCTGAGCAATTTATTCCGAATAAAAAGCAGTTCTTTTCTGACTACATTTAACTCCCAAAATGTTGTTTATTTCTGCGAAATAGTTCTAGAATGAAAAACAAAAAATATAATCCATGTTTTATACTTTTAGGACAAATGTTAGAGAAACTCAAAAGAAAAGAAATCAAGATGCTGAAGCAACATAAGCAGCACTTTTCATTGTATAAATTGGGTTTAAATTTATTTTGTTGAAAACCTTTAATCTTCCTTCTTCCCATGTTTGAAAATTCCTTACATTGCTGACTTGAAAAAAGAAAGTCTCACTTTAGATACTTATATGTTATCTCATTTGCAGTGACTGGATGGGATTGGTCTAGCTTGATGAAATGTAATCGTTATCATGTTTATATTCTGTTAAGAACATAGTAGGGTACAATATAAAGCTCATCCACCTTCAGATTTCACCCAGTAGTATCCAGCATTATCTGTACTTCCAGATTTGCCTTTGGCCATGTGTTGTATGTGAACAGATAATTGAAAACAAGGAGTACGGTTAGATGTTTACTACTTCATCGCTGTGATTGCAGAGATTAAGAAATATATTGATAGTATACTTGTACATGGCTTGTGCTACTCTCACCAACCACTCATCAATCCATATCTTCTGCATTGACTACCAGATGAAGGAGCAATGCCTCCGTCTAAGGCTTTTCTTAGGCCCACAATAGCCAAGGACTGAGGGTTACTTTTGAAAGTCTTTCTCCAGCTCAACAAAAACCAGTTACAATGGTTTATTCTAGGCTAAATGCTTCTCTTGCATAATGATAATAATAATAATAATGATAATAATAATAATAATAATAATATCGAAAAATACCTTAAGAATGAGAACCCATGCTCGAAATTTCTCTAAGACTCCTGATGAAGGCTGGAGAGTATATCAGCCGAAACATTGTGTTAACAAACAAGATGAGGACAAATATCCGTCAAACGTAAATAATGTAAGAAATATATGTTCAACTGTACTCCTTGTTGACTTGAAGTTTTTCAATCACACACTCACACACACACACATATGCACACACACACACACACAAGAAGTTAAGATGTCAAGGGAATAAGAATTAATGCTATTTATTCCTTTCTAATTTTAATTCCTTTTTAGCTCTCTATACTTGACAGACACTTTGTTCTGGAGCATATGTATATTTAGCTCTAACACCAGGCTTTTAGTATCACTGTGCCTAGGTGAAATATATATGTATATTTCAATAATACTAAAACTTTAAAGATGTTTTTGTGTACCCGAAATATCACAGAAATAGTATATTTTTCTTAATTCTTTTTGCATATTTATTTTCATACTTAGCTTCAGCAATGGAGTACAAATGTTTGTGATATTTAGACCTCTATTTAAACGATTAAATACAATTTTTATCTGTTATTTCTTGACGAAAAAAAGTGGCCTCTGTGACGTCAATGTACATAGACACATACAGAGTACGTACACTTATAATGAATGTCATGGCATGTCAATCAACACAAACATGTCTGCTATCTGTGTCATATACACACACACAGTCTTTGTGCCCTCTAAAGAAAAATAAGTCGACTTTTTGACATACACAATAGGATCTTTGTGGTTTTCATCACTGTTTACCATTTTGTTTCAGTTGTTTTCAAATTTGGTATATGGATTAAGTTTTGTATACTAATTATGAAAATGAAATTAATTTTTCCATTAAATCCCTGATTAAAAAGTTATTAGCCTTGAAATTTGCAAAATTTGGGTAATTTAGCCAATCAGAAGTATTTTATATATCTCTGTGGTGAACATTTTCATTTCCAAAGAAGCACCATGTGTTGCAAAGCTGATTACGAAGAACTGTTTCCATAGTAACCAAGGGTGGTATTCATGCACACGAGGAGGAGAAGGATAATTTATTTTATAAAATCCTAGTTTAATGTTTTAACTTGCTGATGTCACTGACCCTGATGATGAAAGAGGCAACTAACATGCTGTTTTCTGATTGGTTGAAAATTCTGAAAATTATCGAACTTGGAATACCTGTAACATCTTTGCAAAATTGTTCTAGAATAAACGACTGACAAATTTGGATTCAGCATCAAAAATTACATCTACATGATACATTAAAAAAATAAGATAATTGTTAACAGTAACAAAAACCACAAAGATCAACACAATATTTTAACCATTTAGAAATGTTTTTAACTGAATGTGATTTCATCATCTGGAGTTCGTTAATTTCCATAAATTTTATTTATTTTCTTTTGTTTTAAAGTGAAAAGAGGAGAAAGTGAAAGATGTATGTGTATATGAAATGGACATGTGTGTGTGAAAGAGAGAGAAAGTGAGAGTGAGTGAAGGCATATGTTGTCATGTATACGGACATATGCATATATCAATACCTATGCGTATACCTTTTTTGTATGTACTTGTGCATGTGTGTGTGTGTGTGTGAGAGAGAGAGAAAGAGAGAGAGTGAGTGGATGGATGTGTGTGTTCCATGTATAAGTGGCTCTTTCTCTCCCTCTCCTTATCTCTCACGCACACATATGTCCATTTTATATACACATTCATACATCTTTCACTTTCTCCTCTCTTTCACTTTAAAAACAAAAGTAACAGGTGGTTTCCAGGATAAAAATTGTTAAAAGAAAGCTTCTACTCATGTAAATTGATTATTGTTTGGATAGTTCCGATTAAATGAGTCCAGATGTTAGGTTAAATATACATACATGCATAAGTTCCATGAATTCCCATTCTACAAGCTGGCAAACAATTCTGTGAATACTTTACTGGGCAATGCTGGTTAGTAAGTCTAGTATATATATACCCGAGTAAGCACATAAATGCAAAACAAGGTGAAAAAAATTGTACTCAAATACCAGAGATAGAGTAATATGCTTTATTAAAATGCAGCAAAAATATCACAAAAACTGTTACTCAGAGTTTCACATTCCCATTTGTCAGACAAAACTGTCTGACGAAAGGGAATGTGAAATTCTAAGTAACAGTTTTTGTGATATTTTTGCTGCTTTTTAATAAAGTACACACACACACACACATCAGAATCTGTATATCATACTTAAAGCATATCTAGTAGTGATGGTGGCATTGCTTAATCTGGGTTTCTGCTTTTTTGAACTTCATCAGCAGCAAGTATTTCCTGACATCACATGCTGAACCAAATTCAGGCACAAGGTGATATAGTTAAACAGTGAATGAAAGGTCACTGGTGTTGTATTTAGCCAGCAGACTATGTAGAAACTTGTAATCAGCAGCAGCAGTATTAGTTCAAATAAGCAATATGTACTCCATACTTAAAAACATACACACTATTAAAAGTTTTCTAAACCATTGTATTCATGTTGTGAAAGCATCTCTTATACAAGTATCGTATTAAAAGACTCAGAAATAATATACAGATTACGTGTTTGGACTATTACTGCTTCAGTCACTCATCATCATCATCATTTAACGTCTACTTCCCATGCTGGCATGGGTTGGATGGTTTAACTGAAATCTGGCAGGCCAGGAGGCTGTACCAGGCTCCAATCTGATCTGGCAAGTTTTCTACAGCTGGATGCCCTTCCTAATGCCAACCACGCCAAGAGTGTAGTGGATGCCTTATATGTGCCTCCGGTAATGGGAGCCAGTCAGGCAGCACTGGCATTGACCACGTTCAGATGATCCTTTATGAATTTTCATTTTGCTTGCCAGCTAAATGTGATATCATTGACCATTCAGTCACTTTAACTATCAACTAGCAGCATATGTGTATTACACACATTCGCACATACACACACATGCACACACACACATGCACGCGTGCACACACACACACACACACACACAGAAACTCTAAGTTTAATTTGTTCCCTGATTGAGCTCGGCTTATGGTTTACTTAACTTTATAAATCAATTTTCCCATTGAAATTAACTAAAATATAATCAATCCATTCCAGCCCCACAAAACTACTCAAAAATAATTTTCTGTGGGTTTTAAAATAAAAAAAGGTGTAGTTACAAGCAAAACAACAATTATAAAAAACGCGAATGCAAAAGAAACATGTGAATTGGTTTTATTAACTGGATTATCTTAAAGATGGGACAGTTTGTGTCCTTGTACTGTGGATTTCGGCTTGTACTTCAAGACGAAAATTCACATGAGTCTCAGCTCATACCGGAAATTATTTGTACAATGAGGCACTCATACTGTGATGTTCTTCTGTATTTATATTTATATATGTTATGATGTAATCTACAAATATATCAGTAAAATTCTATCTAAATGTCTGCCATAAATTTTAAGCCCCATTTGTGTTCTTTTTTTATACCTATGTCACACCTAGAACCAACCTGGAGTCAGATCTGGGGTTTAAATTAGATGTCGTGCTTACACATCCTACTAATACTTGATTCCTTCGTGGTTGTTTAACTCATTGTGAACCCATTTCTGGCTTCCAGCATTTTGATGTGTTGTATTGAGTGAGTGTAACATTGTGCCAGTTGGGAGAATATTTATTATTGGTGTATCTGTATAATGATGTTTTTATGCAATATACTCTTTTAAGTTATATAATATTGTTTACATGTTATAATATTTTCGTCTTTTAATACAGTCTTCAAAATGAACGTATTGATAAATATCAACCAAGGTGAGCATTCATTTGCAAGAATCTATATATTTACACTGCATTTATATATTTACCATTTTTTTTCTTAAGTGATTTAGAATCTATTTCTCTGTGTTGAGTTTGTGTTAAACTGATTGGAAACATGAATATTTGTATCAATCCACAATATTTATATCTCAGTGACTTAATTTCAAATATTTTCTCAATTTCTAGTTTAAATTTCCACTTTTGTAACACAACTGAATATACTAATTTCCAAAGTAATGGATCATGTAAAGATATTGATTTGATGTTAGCTGTTGGTTATACACTTGTGAATAACACAGTACCAAAAGATGGTGGACCATGCTATTTTGAAAAGTAAGTAACTTTTATTGAAAATAAATTCATAAAAAGTTTAAAAGATCCTTAAAGAAGACAAGTAATATTTTTTGCTTTCCATCCATATGGCTCAGGCTTCAGTTCCACAACATGACACTTTGGGCAAGCGTCTTCTTCTGTCATCCAAGCCATCCAAAGCCTTACGAGTAGATTTGGTAAATGGAAACTGAAAGAAGCCAATTGTGTGTGTGTGTGTGTGTGTAAATGTATGTGTGTTTGTATATATGTGTGTGGGGGTCTGTGCATGTGTAGTTTGTGTGTGTTTTTATTTGTCCTCCACCACAGTTTGACAACGAGTGTCGGTTTGTTTATGTCCCCATAACTTAGCAGTTTAGCATAGATACTGGAAGAATAAGTATCAAGCTTAAGAACGAAAAATGGTGTTCAACTTGTTTAGCTCAATCCTTCAAAGTGGCACCCCAGCATGGCCACAGTTCAATGACTGAAAGAAGTGAAAGAAAATATAATAGAACCCTTTATAAAGTTGCTGGGCAGAAAATTGCAAATACAGACATGAAGAGTTTCATCTTTAGAGATTCACTTTTTAGTTGGATTTCCAAATGATATTCTTCTTACCAAACTGTTTTGTGGAATTGGTTCATAGAAGACATTATCTGTAAGTACATTAACAAAGGTAGACTTGAAGAAGTTCCTATCTCTCTTCTTTTTTCTCTACTGCTGAGCAGTTAATGACTGAGGGTGGTAAAACATGGAAATGTCAATTAGGCCTTGTTTTTTTTAAAACAAAAACTGTGTAATGAATTTAATGATCCCAAAAGAAGATGAAATAACTTTATACATGGCTACCAACAACTAGAAGCTTTAAGAACTTTATACTATAATCAGTGGTTCCCAAGCCTTTTATTTAAATGAGTTTTCCCATGAACCCCTTTTAGTATGCTTATTCTTTTATATATATATATATATATATTGACCATAGGCTGAAACAGCTGTAAGAAGTAATTTTGGGGGTTTCATTAATTTATACTATGACTTTTAAAATCTGTATTTGTATTATTATCTTATCTATTGATTTATATAATATTTTTGTATGCTTTTGATGTTCTCATTTGTAAAATGAATAAATAATCCAACATTATAATATCCGTAAGTTGATGAACAAACCAAATTTGTTTCTCCATTTTCTTATTTGTATTATATATATATATATATATATATGAAATTTTGTACAGATCCCAGGTTGGGAACCACTTTATTCTATAGAAGAAATGTAAAACGAATAATAAATGTACATGTTCTGTACTCTGATGTAAATTATTCAATTTAATTTATCTTAATTGAGAAGAGATTTATGATGGTGAGATGGCAGACTTGTTAGCACACTACTTAATGGTATTTCGTCTGTCTTTACGTTCTGAGTTCAATTTCCACTGAGGTCAACTTTGCCTTTCATTGTTCAGGGTCAATAACATAAGTACCAGTTGAGCACCAGGGTCAATCTGATAAGAGCACCTCCCACTAACTTGCTGGCCTTGTGCCAAAATTTGAAACCAATCTTGAAGAGGTTGTCTCTCCTGCAGTAGTAAATTCCACAGGGGCACAGCAAGCGTTCTTATCCATGAAACATAAAGCTGAAATATAAGAACTGCATCTATAATATCCAATATATTGAAGAAAGGTGTTATAAACAAAAGGCAGAGAGGTCCCCGTGAATTAGCATTAGGAATATTGGGAAATCTTAATGAATCAAGAAACATCTTGGGCAAGAATAGTTTAATATATATTGTGCAAGAAGGACCAAACTATGAAATGAAATTTCTATAAATGACATGTAATCTCAAGGGAAACTTGGGTAAACAATTGAATGAGATGTAATGTTGCTGATTCATTTGGCAAGCCCAATGGTCGCATCATCTTAATACAGTTGTCTTTATTGAAAATTAAATGTAAATGAGATAAACTTGTAACAATAATTGATCTGAAGCCATGTTGATAAAATCATTATTATTCGTAGTTAAACAATAAAGGTTTCTAGTTCAAATTCTGTCTGGAAGTATGTTATTATTAGGTCGTCCATCGTTGTTGACACTGATGAAGTACATCACATGGGAGAAGAACATAAGGAACATTGTACCCAGCTGTGGCCAATCAGTCTGGTGCATGCTTTGAAGGCTCTGCTGGTGGTCTGTTGGGACTGAAGGTGAAGATTTGACTCTGAACTTGTACTGTTCATGTTCTCTTTGTGCCCCTAAAATTGTATTCTGTTGGTAGGCAGTGGCACCTTTGTTGGTGTCAGTTTTGCCTGGCAGGGTGATCTTGTGCTTGCATTTTCCAGGTGTACTATGGTTCTATTAACCCCCCCACCCCCCAAATCATCTGATAATGATTGGAGACCAAACTAATTCAGAATGTTTTGTAAATGTAAATTTTCTCATCTCTACATTCAGTGAAAAGCTGAAAAATTTTTATCTTATTAACAAATAATTATCTCAGACATTTTGTGCATATAATTATTGGTTAGTATGATAATATATGTCACTTTATACTTAGGAAATACAAAAAGCCAACAGATTTTTTTGTTTTCTATTACAAATGTGGAAAAAAAATTGATTTAATTTTGTCTTGCGACATATAATATTAAACTTTTAATCTCATTTTAGGTTAAGAATAAGAAAGGAATTAGTTTGCTGCCCTGGTTGGTCAGGAACTAAATGCCACATTCGTAAGTACCTAAATATCATAAACCATTTATCATAAAATAAACATTATTAAAGAGGGTCGATAATTCTTATCTCTCTCTTTCTCTCTCTCTCTATATATATATATCTCATCATCATCATCATCATTTAATGTGGAAAGCAGACATTAAACGACGATGATGATGATGATTACATATATATGAAAGGCTTTTTTCAATTTCTGTTTATCAAATTCACTCACAAGACTTTGGTTGGCCCATGGCTATGGTAGAAGACACTTGCCCAAGGTGCCATGCAGTAGGACTGAACTACATGAGCTGGAAGTGTATTTCTTAACCACACTGTCATACCTGTGCTTTTTCACTGTTAGAAAAAACGAAAACAGGCTTACATATAAAGAAAAGGCACATGATAATAATGAACTTATTGTATACAATGCTTTGGTGCACCACAACTCATCAGAAAAGGTAACTAAAAGTACATGAATAGTACATAGAATAATGTGTAGAAAGTGAACAGTCAATGAGTTGTTTAAAAGAAAAAGTGGGTGGAACATCAGGTGTAGTATTGGTGATTTTCAGGAAGCATGGAAGTTTTGAAGGATGTAATGTCTCAACAGCTAACAACTGATGCAAATAATTCATTCCATGCTTCAGCAATTTTGAGTATTAAAAAATGTTTCTGACTGTCTGGGGGCTGTGCTCTTTATTGATTTTGTAAGCATGTTTGTGAGAGTTAGACATGGAATTGAGATAGGTACCCAAGATTGTTGTTGGAAAGATGGTGAATGATGTTGTGGGTGTCCTACCAAATTAGTTGCTAGATGTTGAAGGTTTGTAATAAAGTATTGTCCATTTTCTTTTTTAGCTTTGTGCATTCCTCCTTGTAAAAATGATGGAATATGCTTTGCTGCTGATAAATGTAATTGCGAAAATGGATATGTAGGCTACCGCTGTGAAAACAAAGTATCAGGTAAATGGATTTTTATTACTATACTATATACTTTACTGGTAATCCATCAGTTATGATGGCGAATGTCTCAGTTGATTTAATCTATGGAACAACCAGCTTGTGAAATTAACTTGATTTGAGTTAAATTTTCTTATGTATAAACTATGTTAATACATTTTTATTTTCAAGATACAACTAGTGTGCTGAAATATTGTTTTGAGAAATCTGTTTGTTATGGTCTTGGATACAAAAAACTTGCTGGCAAAGTTGTAACACTTGCTGACTGTTGTAGTCAACGCAACACAGGATCTTGGGGACTTATTGGAAGAGAGTGCATCAAATGCAATTATCAAAGTAAGTTGTTTTTAGTTTTGTCTCTTCTTGGGGTCTTTATGGGTCTAAGTAGTGGAGGAGAATGGTAACTAGTGATGCAGGGTGTGCAAGTGAACTGCTTAGATATTTTTGGTGGGCAATGAAAAATCAGTTTGAACATCCTACAGAAAATCTTAATCACCAAAATGAACAAGCATAGAAACATTTTTGGACTGATGTGAAACATTACTTTTCCGTTATTGGATTTATCTGATATGATTGATGTACAAATATGATTCTTTTATTCTTTTATTTGTTTCAGTCATTTGACTGCAGCCATGCTGGAGCACTGCCTTTAGTTAAACAAATTGATCCCTAGTACTTACTCTATCAGTCCCTTTTTACTGAACCACTAAGTTACAGGGACGTAAACATACCAACATTGGTTGTCAAGCGATGGTGGGGGGACAGACACAGACACATATCATCATCATCATCATCATCATCATTTAGCGTCCGTTTTCCATGCTAGCATGGGTTGGACGGTTTAACTGGGGTCTGTGAAGCCGGAAGGCTTCATCAGGCCCAGTCAGATTTGGCAGTGTTTCTACGGCTGGATGCCCTTCCTACCGCCAACCACTCCGCGAGTGTAGTGGGTGTTTTTTACGTGCCACCTGCACAGGTGCCAGACAGAGCTGGCGAACGGCCACGAACGGATGGTGTTTTTACATGTCACCGGCACAGGGCCAGGCAATGCTGGTAACGGACACGAACGGATGGTGCTTTTACGTGCCACCGACACGGGGCCAGACAGAGCTGGCAAACGGCCACGAATGGACGGTGCTTTTACGTGTCACCTGCACGGGGGCCAGCCGAGGCTGGCTACGAACACGAACGGATGGTGCTTTTACGTGCCACCGACACGGGGCCAGACAGAGCTGGCAAACGGCCATGAACGGACGGTGCTTTTACGTGTCACCTGCACGGGGGCCAGCCGAGGCTGGCAATGAACATGAACGGATGGTGCTTTTACATGCCACGGGGCCAGACAGAGCTGGCAAACGGCCACGAACGGACGGTGCTTTTACGTGTCACCGGCACGGGGGCCAGCCGAGGCTGGCAACGGACATGAACGGACGGTGCTTTTATGTGCCACCGACACGGGGCCAGACAGAGCTGGCAAACGGCCACGAACGGACAGTGCTTTTATGTGTCACCGGCACGGGGCCAGGCGAGGCTGGCAACGAACACGAACGGATGGTGCTTTTACGTGCCACCGACATGGGGGCCAGACAGAGCTGGCAAACGGCCACGAGCGAATGGTGCTTTTACGTATCACTGACACGGGTGCCAGACGAGGCTGACAGTGGACACGAACAGATGGGTCACTTAAACCCTGCTTTCTGATATATGATTTGATTTTGATTGTTCTCCACAAAATATATAAATATATATATATATGACGGGCTTATTTCAGTTTCTGTCTACCAAATCCACTCATGGCTTTGGTTGGCCTGAGGCTATAGTAGACACTTGTCCAAGGTGCCAGGCAGTAGGACTGAACTTGGAACCATGTGGTTGGGAAGCAAGCTTCTTACCACACAGCCATGCCTGTGCCGTCCTATCACACAGCCATGCCTGCACTTTATATGATAATAATAAATATTATTATACCTGTGGTATGGTTTCTTTGGCTGGATACCCTTCCTAATGCCAACAACTTTACAGAGTATACTGGTTGCTTTTTATATGGCACCATCATTGTGTATCTGTGTTTGTCCCCACCACCATTACTTGACAACCAATGCTGGTATGTTTACGACCCTGTAATTTGTTCAACTAAAGTGGGTAGCACCAGTGGGGTAAAAAGCACTATGGGTAAGAAAAACAAAGAAGACATTTTATTTTATGAGAACTCCCTCTGGATATTCATTCTGCTAATCATATTTCAAATTAATATTAATTAAATGAAGGGTTTCCATTTGTTGTAAAGAATATAATACAGGTTGAAAGATATTTAAAATAAACAAGGTAAAAAATGGTGTCTGGCTGTAATCACTACAAAAACTGAACTAGGACTTGTGACTGCAATAGCTGTAAGGTAGTGACTTGTAGCTATAAGTTGTGCATCATTCATGTTATAACCCACACAAGGAAATGAAAGATACGTAACCTGTATGTACAAAGAAGAATACTGGAGAAAGATGAGATCTTGCATAAACGAAATTTTATTAATTTAACCCTTTCGTTACCAAGCTGGCTGAAACTGGCTCTGGCTCTGAGTACAAATGTCTTGTTTCCATAAGTTTTGAATTAAAATCTTCCACCAAACCTTAGTCACAATTTATGTTCCTAACTCTAGCTGAATGATAACCAAGTTATTTTACTAAATTCTTTGTTATATTTAAAGTAATTGAAAGAAACAGAGCATCTCAATAGAAATATAGTAACGAAAGGGTTAATATACAAAGAGCAAATACTGTCATTACTGTTTGTTGCTGTAAGGCTGGGGGGTGAAGTGAGCTAGTTAGTTGCAAAATCAGAGCTGATAGCAGCTTTCTTCATAGCTTGTAATAAGAATGATGTCATGAACTTGAAGGGTAAGAACTTGCATAATAAATTGTTCTATTAGCAACAGTTTGTGCATTAACAGGTTTGTGCATTCTTTTCTAAAATTCTGTCTATTGTCTTGGTTATTCCATTTCTGTATATAATCTTACCTTTTGAAGCTGCAGTAGCAAGGTATGTTCACTTGAGAACATGGATGGTCTTGAATCTGTGTCGCAAATATTTTCTGTTTAAAAGAAAACAATTTTAGCAGACAACTATCTATTTTCTAAACAAGAATGTAAACAATGACTTTGCCATTACCACCCTTGCAAATTGGCTGATGTTATGTTGGGGCAGAGTGCGTAGTCATCAAATAGGTGTGTCATTGGTATTCGAGTAAATAAATAGCAACTGAAATATGTGATTGAATTTTTTTTTTATCATTCACATAGAGCAAATATAATTTTCCCTCTTTTAATATAAGCAATTTACTACATAAGTATTAATTTGGGAAAAGTTCTATAATTTTGCTTAAACACAGTTAAGAATATGAGCTCACTTTTGGAAGTAGTACTTGCTTAAGTTTATAAATGTAATTTTTTCTCACGGTGCTTTTTACACAGCACCAGCATTATGTGTGAGAAGGTACATGAATGTTTATATTTCATGTTCCTTTGCAGGACATCATTTAAGCAAAGGGCATAAATATCATATCATATATTCCTTTTAAACAATACTTTCTGTAGCTCTTTCAACTTGTGATGACCTGTAGATCAAAAAATAAATCCCTTCAAAAGCAGTAAGGATTGGCAACAGTAGAGCATCCAGCTGTAAAATACTACTTCAATAAGTTTTTGTTTTTGTCCAACCCATGCTATGGAAAAGTAGATATAAAAACCAAATGAACAATAGGAATAAAAATCAGTGTAGACGATAAAAAGTAAGTTTACCTCAAATTGAAGTAAGCTAAGCCACTTTTTATTTCTTTTTTGAACCATTTCAAATCTATTTCACAGATTCCCTGTGAGCTACCAGTTCTTATTAAATCATCATTTTCTTCACCATCATTTAATATCCATTGTTCATGCTGGCATGGGTTGGACGGTTTGACCAGGGATGGTAAACTGGAGGGCTGCACCAGACTCCAGTCTGATTTGGCATGGTTTTCTACTACTGGATGCCCTTCCTAATGTCAACCACTCCAAGAGTGTAATGGGTGCTTTTACGTGCCACCGGCATGGGTGCCATTTGCATGACACTGGTATCTGCCATGCTTGAAATTTTGCTTGGCTTGATGGGTCTTCTTCTCAAGCACAACATAATGCCACAGGTCTCAGTCATTGCCTCTGTGAAGTCTAATGCTTGAAAGAAACTCAACCACTTTGAACGCTTGAAAGGAAATCAGCCACCTTATCTCCATGAGGCCCAATGCTTGAATGGTGCTCCTTATGTGACACTGGCATGGGTGCCAGTTATATGACACCAACATCAGCCATAACTACAATTTCACTTAGCTTGACAGGTCTTCTCAAGCACAGCATATTGCTAAAAGTCTCAGTCACCAGTCATTGTCTCTGTGAGGCTCAAAGTTCAAATATCATGTTTCACCACTTCTTCCCATGTCTTCCTGCCACAGTTGGCAATCAGCACTTCCTTACATAGTTGTCCTTTTCCATATGCATCACATGACCGTATCAGTGCAGTTGTCTCTCTTGCACACCACAGCTGATGCCTCTTATGCCTTGAACATACACACTGACATTGCACATCCAGCAAAGCATACTGGCATCATTTCTTTCAAGCTTACGCAAGTCCTTGGCTGTCACAGCCCATGTTTCACTGCTATATAGCATGGTTGTGTGCACACAGGCATCATACAATCTGCCTTTCACTCTGAGAGAGAGAGACCCTTTGTTGCCAGCAGAAGTAGGAGCTCTCTGAACACTGCCCAGCCTAATCTTATTCTCACAGCTATGCACTTGAAGCATCCCCTCCACTACTAACTTGATCACCTAGATAACAGTGACCAAGTTAGTAGTGGAAGGGGATGCACTGAGAGCATAACTGTGAGGATAAGATTAGGCTGGGCAAAGTTCAGAAAGCTCCTACATCTGCTGGGAACAAAAAGATAGGAGCTTAATTATAAAAGTATATTAAACACAAACCAAAATATTTGTTCAAAATTTTGGCACAAGGGTAGTAATTATGAGGGAAGGGTAAATTGATTACATCGACCCCAGTGTTTGGCTGGTAATTATCTTATTGATTCCAAAGGGATGAAAAGCAAAGTCAATCTTGGTTGAATTTGAACTCAGAACATAAAGATGGATAAAATGCTTTTAAGCATTTTTGCCAGCTTGCTAACAATTCTGCCGGCTCAGCACCTTAAGACAAGCTAAAATATTAAATGTGTGAAATTCTGAGTTGAATATATTTCACTGAATTGTTTACATGAATTTTATCTAAGATGCATTTTAGTATAATATTTCAAATCTTTTTAGATTCTACAATAGGTGATGAATCCCTAAAAACAGATTCAAGCTGTCGAAGCGAAGGTAACAGACTTTTTAGAACATTTGATGGTTCTTTTTTCACTCTCCAGTCACCTAAATGTGTGTATAACCTGATCGAATTTAGTAATTTCTGGTGGGTAAGGATGACAGTTGCAAATTGCGTTCACCTTAAAAACTGTGAAAAGGTATGTACTGAATTTCTTTTCTTGCTATATTTCATGTTTTTTTTCTTTGTTTCAGACATTAAACTGTAGCCATACTGGGGCACCGCCTTGAAGAATTTTAGTCAAATTGACCCCAGTACTTATATTTTTAAAGTCTGGTATTTGTTCTGTTGGTTGCTTTAGCCAAACTCCTAAGTTGTGGGGATGTAAACATACCAGGAATGGTTTTCAAAGTGGTGATGGAAGACAAAGAGAGACACAAAGAATAATCCTGCAAACACACCCACATGACAGGCTTCTTTCAGTTTCTGTCTGCTATATTGACTCTCAAACCTTTGGTCAGCCTGAGGTTATAGTAGAAGACACTTGCCCAAGGTGCCATGCAGTGGGGCTAAACCCAGAACCATGTGGTTGGGTTACCACACAGCTCTGCCTGCACCTATATAAGATAGTTTGTGATAACTAAAGAAAGTTGGAAACAGGTGCCAAATAACTATAATAAGACATGCTTTGATAGAAAAAGACATTTAATAGTGAATATTTCCAAGACCTTTTATATGATCATAAGGTTGAGACAGTAGACTTAATCTATATTCTTGGTTACCTGGATCTGATTTTTCTGCAGTTTAAATTATTTTGTCCTACATCTGATGGAAATAACATTTCTGCTATCTGGAAATGTATGGCATTTATCTGGTTGATCATACTGTATACAGTAATCCCTTGACTATCATGGTTGTTGTGTTCCAGAAATAATTGAAATTAAAAAATATATAAATGCCCAATTGCTATAGATATCTGCGATATACTGAGGAGTCCATGATATAAATTTACATATATTAGCCAGAAAAATCTATGTTGTACCGAGTGCACGATAAGTGAACTATGATATAATGAGTGCATGATAGGTGAACTGCGATATGGCGAGGGATTACACACACAAACATACACAGACACAACCACACATACATGTACACACACATGAACACACACATATGTACATATACACAAGCACAAGCACACACACACATTCATACACACATGCATGCACAGCCCCCCACACACAAACGCAAACATGCATGCACACACAAGCACACACACACGTTTTTTAATATCAAGTATGGATTTTACATAGTTACAAGTTGTTTTGCCAATGTCTTCTTTGTGTGGAATATCGTTTCATTTCCTTAGCTTTTACTGCTTCTTCACAGTTGAGTGGTTAGTATAGGGTGGCCACTGAAAGACTGAATTATATAAAACAAAAATAACTTTTACAAACACAAGGTTTTTTTTTATTTTGTTATTTTATTTGGATGGAAATTTTAAAATCCAGTTTCAGAATCTTCTGAAGCGATGTTCAAGCAATGCATAGTTGAGCAGATTGTGGACGGGTAGAGGCTAGTGTTCCTCAAGGACACTCTGTTGTATGGCTTCCACCACTGTGTCAGTGCACACAGTGTGCTTAGGACATCTTCCTGGAAGATTGTTGACTGATCCAGTTCTTTCAAACTGGGCAATTAGGTTCTGAATCTTGTTATCACTATGAGATACACTGACAGTAAAATGATGCCGGTATTTTCTCTGAGTTTGAATTATTGATGTTTCACTGAAATAGAAAAACACAATGAATTTTACTTGTTGCTGGACATCATACAAAGCTATTTTAATCACTAAGGGATGCTCTACAACATGCAAAAATTTTTTTAAAAAACCCCAAAAAATGATTGAAAACAAAGTTATGACTTTTTCAAACCCTTCAGTCTTTCAGTGGCCACCATGTA
Organism: Octopus sinensis; assembly: GCF_006345805.1. Taxonomy (NCBI): domain Eukaryota; kingdom Metazoa; phylum Mollusca; class Cephalopoda; order Octopoda; family Octopodidae; genus Octopus; species Octopus sinensis. The sequence goes on from NC_042998.1 coordinate 31,245,602, forward strand.
TTAGAAAGAACACCTCAAGAATTAATTTCTACAAAAAGTAAGCCCCTATTCCCCTGAAAAAAAGTGAATGTAAAACAATAAAATACAAAACATAAGACTCTGATCTTGTATATTAAATAACTTATGATTAAGTTATGTAGAAATCTGCGTTACAACAATAAATTGATGTTGATTATCTAGAGGAGGAAGAACATAATGCTTAAAATAAAAGCATGTTTTAAACTGTAGACTCAAACATAATTTAAAATATTTTATTTTGGGGAAAATTGCCAGAAATATCTTGGAGTTAATTGAGAATTTTATTAGCAATTTCCTCAAGTGCTTTTTTTGATATTTTAGAATACCGTCTTTTTTTTTATTTAAATCATTATTATTTTTGATGCATGAATGCATAATAACTCCTTTTACCTCAATTGTAAACATAAAAAAAAATTCTTGAAATATTCTTTATGCTTTCTGTCCCTTTCAAATTTAGACAATTTTTGTAAAATTTGGAAACACAATAGTGACTATACAAAATGGACGTGTTCTATTGAATGGAGAAGAAATGGATATAAATGGAGAAGTCAAAGATGGTTTGTCTAACACTTTTATAAAAAAATTTATCTTTCACATTTGTAACAGGTAAAGAAAGACTTATAAGAGTAGAATTCATCTATATTTCATGTTATGTCTCTTTTAATTGTATTTATATTTACATCTAATGTTTAAAAATGTTTTAAAGTGTAAAGTAAAATTTCTTTTCTAAAAGACAGCATGGAATTAGATAATCAGACAAAAATATTGGCAGTATTCACATTGTGAAATAATTAGATCATTAGTTAATAACTTTGGATACTTTCCTTACTTAGTTTTCCTGTTGAGCATCTGAACCACATTAGCTTCATATTTGTATGTGGCATCAAAGTATTATTTCATATAAATGTACTATAAATTTTTGTATATTTAAGAAATGACATTTGTTTTAGAAATTCATTCAGAAAGATTTTTCTTTTTTTCTTTTTTATTCCCCAGGTGTTGAAGTATCAAGACGCTATAATTATATAGCCATTCAATTTTCAGCCATTCCAATAGATATATTAATGAATAAAAGACAATATGTCCAAATTGTTCCATCAGATTCTCTTTTCAAAAGTCCTAAACTTAGAGGGTTATGCAGTAACTATGATGGTAATGAAAACAGTAAGTAAATTGCTTCTCACTCAGTGTTTTATGAATTATCCTCAATTAATATTATAATCAGAATTTACTGGTACAAATTACATTTCTTTTTTTTTTTGTACTTCTTTATTCAAATTTCTGGGTTGCATTCATGATCACATGATTGACCAGACTATTGAATATTGTTATACATCACTGGTCACAATGTGCTTCGCATTGTTTTAACTTTTGAATGATTCCACTCCATTGGTGAGATGAGAAAGCTAACATTCCCCTTGATCAGAAGGCTAGTCCATTATAGGGTTACTTTTTTACAGCTGTGTGGACTGGAGGAACATGAAATGAAGTGTTTTGCTCATGAATGCAATGCACCACTCAGTCCAGGAATTGAACTCACAATCACTAGATTGTGAGTGCAATACACTAGCCACTAGACCATGCATTTTTATTAGTAATATTGCTCTGAAAATAAACTGAGTTAACAATTTGTTATTTCAAAATTATGAATACAAAGTTTGTAGTTAAACAGATTAAATTGACATATTCTAAAATGTTATATGCTTCATGGTTTCTTAAATAAAGAAAAGTTCCTGTCTAAAACATTGTTATATATTGTGATGGAGATTAGAATATTTTTATATTTCCATCAGGGCCTTCCTAAAGAAAAAGGGGAAAAAGCCCTAAAGAATTATAGAATTCATGACTTAATAGAAACATAATCATGTTTGTCATCTCGTGTGTCTTTTGGTTTTTACTTGTTCAGAATCATTAAACTTTTAATGAAAAGATTCTCTTTGTAAATTCTAAATTTTATCCTTCTCTACATGTTTTTCTATAATTTTCATCATATACAATTGTTTGTATTCATTCTTAGATGACTTCTTCAATCGAGAAGGTGACATTTTAGCAAATTCAGAAGAATTTATTCAAGCATATATAACACCACCAAATAAAGTAGGTACTTCAATTGGTTTGCAAATTAATTTTATGAAATTTAATATCTGTTTTAGTAAAAGTTACTTGATATCCAAAATTATAAAAAGAACACGAGTCTTTCAATGTGAACATTTCTGTTGGCCATTTGCAATGAAACAGAATTTTCTCTATTTCTATGGACAATTATACAAAAGATCACATTTTAAATTATAACATTTAAATACAAAGAAACAGGAAAAAAAGGTACATAAAAGTAATGATAAAAATCAGAAGATAATGCTTTTGGTTAACAAACAATTTATTCTTTGCTCACACGTGAAGTAGCTGGCACAACAGAGATAAGCATACAAGACAACAAGGTGTAGGAGGCATGAATTAATTCCTTAATACAATCAAGACATTACCGGAGCTTTGCAGGTAAGCCCTCCTGATTGACGGGAAGGCCGATATCTATGATACACAGATTGAACAATTATTAATGAATGAACACTTGATTCCTTCTCAATTATTGGGAAGGCTTACCTGCAAAGCTCCGGTAATATCTTGAATGCACCAGAATAAATTCTCAGGTTTGTTAGCCAAAAGGGAACATTGTTTTGTGGTATTTTATTGTGCCTTTTATGCAAACATATATTTAAATGTTACTAGCCTTCTGACATGCACTCATTCAAATAGGTACCCCGCATTAATCAACATCTCCTTTGCCACAGAAGGATACATCAAATAATTTAGCTTTGAATACGTTACGCTTCAAGTAAAGATTGGAAGATCAGAATTGAAAAAGCCTTCGATCAGAGCACTATCTGACTAGTGCTCACCTCTGTTAAACAACAACAAACGGAGAGGGATGATGTCGCATTAGCAGGACAGTCAAATTACTTCACCCCAGCGTGGTGCTGTGTTCCTCCACTTTTTAAAAGCTAGCAGAAGTTGTCATGTGTATTCCTCTGCCATTAGCTTTTAAAGAGAGGAGGAACACAGCACCAATGTGCTGCTACGCTGGGGCGAAGTAATTCGACTGCCCTGCTAATGCTACAAAAGAAAGAAAAAATGTTGGGGTGAAGCTGCAAGTCTAAAAGAAGGACCTGTGCATCAAGCCTTTGCTAGTCTTGCATAACAGGAGGGATTGATAGCATTAATGTAGCACCTAAACTGTCTATTGCAATTTGGCAACTGCATAAATGATGAATAGAGTGAGTGAACTTGGGTGGAGGTGGCATGAGACCATCCATCTCTGAGAAGTAGAGGCAATAATGCCAGTGACTGAAAAGAAAAGGCAATGAGAAGAGGAGGTGTGAGTGATGAAGAGATGATGGAGTGTGTTCCTGGGTGACTTCATGCCAATCACTTGAATAGTTTTTCTGTGAATGTTGTCCAGGATATCTATGTGTGTAACTAATTAGCTTGTAATAAGGAGTTACCAACATTATTTCGATCTTCAGTGAATTTAATTTAGATAATTCAAATTTATCTAAAATCAGGTAATTGAAATTTAGATAAATTTTAATTAGATTCAAATTTTAATAACTTTAATTATCAAAATTATTACTGATATTGCAAGTTATTTCATGAAAATAGTTTATCAGTTTAGATTTATATCTGTCTTCATATACTGGCATATCTATATGTAATCTGATCTCCCAGTAATATTTATTAGTAGCCCCACAAGAGATTGTTGAGGCAATGACAAATGACCAAGACCATTGGCAATATGTTGTGCTTGAGTAGAAAATCCATCAAGCTAGGTGAAATCATAGTGTGGCAGATACTGGTGTTATGCAACTGGTACCAATGCTGGTGGCATGTAAAAGCACCCATTGCATGCTTGGAGTGGTTGGTGTTAGAAATAGCATCCATAGAAACCATGCCAAATCAGACTGGAGTCTGGTGCAGCCCCTCTGCTTGTTAGCCCTGGTCAAACTGTCCATGCTTGGACAACAGATGTTAAATGATGTTTAATTGACCTAAATATTTATGAAAATTTTGTAATGAAGAAGCATTTATGATAAATATAATTGTTATATTTTGTTAAAGTTTTTTTTATCATTATCATTATCATCATCATCTTTATGTTTTTACTTTATTTTTTTTCCATTTAACATCTTTGAAACAAATATTTTGTCTGGGATTAAGAGAGATATGTTTTCAATGATTGCTAAAATTATATCTAATTGTGAATGAATAGATTCCTTAAAGGTGCTCAAACTTTTGGTGCTGTACAAAGACTTAAGCTGCTGCTTCATCTTCAATGAAAGTTAAGAGCTAAAATAAGAACTAACTGGTCTTCATAATTTGTCTTTTCATTTAGACAGAATAAAAATGTGAAATATGACATTAATTACCTAAGATACTAGGGTGGCAAGCTGGCAGAATCATTAGCATGCTGGGCAAAATGCTTAGTGGTATTTCATGTCATTTCAATTCCCGCCAAGGTCCACTTTGCTTTCCATCTTTTCGAGATTGATAAATAAGTACCTGGGATTGATGTAATCGACTAGCTCCCCCCACCCAATTTTCAAGACCTTGTACCTAGAGTAGAAATAATTAATTACCTAAGATACTATTTTCTTAATTTTATACATCATAAAAATAAAACCTATTCAGAATTATGAAAATATATTTTTCTCTCATAACTGTTTTATGTAACTTTTAAGTCCTATTTTTTTCTTTTCCAGTGCAAAAATAACAAACTTTCAACATCACCTGATGACAATTATCCAGAAGCTAACAAGATTTGCCGTGTTGCCTTTACTTTCTATAACTGTGATCTTTCTGTAAGTTTATATTTAAAAAAAAATTTGTGATACTTACAGTTTCACTTCTAATCTCTTTGATTTATTTTCTTAAATATTATATTGTTTTTGTAATGTTTCAATGAAACTTTTACTTTCATTTCTATCATGATAGTTGTTATCATTACAATAACGTACTACTGAAACAGACGTATTTGTGTGAATAGGTTCATCATCATCATCGTTTAACGTTCGCTTTCCATGCTAACATGGGTTGAACGATTTTGACTGAGGGCTGGTGAACCAGATGGCTGCACCAGGCTCCAGTCTTGATTTGGCAGAGTTTCTACAGCTGGATGCCCTTCCTAATGCAAAACACTCCGAGAGTGTAGTGGGTGCTTTTTACGTGCCACCGGCCCGGGGGCCAGTCAGACGGTACTGGTAACAACCTCGCTCGAATCCTTTTATACATGCCACCAGCACAGGTGTCAGTAAGGCGACTTGGGTAAAAATCATGCTCGAATGGTGCCCTTTTATGTGCCACTGACATGGAAGCCAGTTGGCTGCTCTGGATGTTTTTGTAATTTGTTTTACCATTGTACTGAAACTGAAATTGTAATTTAATCTTTGCCCAATTTTTACAATATGGAGCAGAGATAATCAATAAATCTATATTGCATTAACAATATTTTCAGATTTTTAAGGTGTGTTGGCAGAATTGTTTTCATGCTGCACAAAAATGCTCATTGGCTTTTCCTCCATCTTTATGTTCTGGGTTCAAATGCTGCCAGGGTTGACTTTGCCTTTTGTCAATCCGGGGTCAATCAAATAAGTACCAGTTGAACACTTAGGTTGATGTAATAAACTTAGCCCCTTCCTTGAAACTGCTGGCCTTGTGTCATAATTTGAAACCAATATTTGCAGATTTTAATACATTTGTTGGTAGCAAATTTTTGGTTTCCTTTGAAAAGTAATTAAAAATTCCTACTTTTTGTAATCCTCTTGATTTAAATGCTTTAGTTTTTCTTTCATTGTTGCATTGCATATTATTCCTCAGGAATGATTAATTTCATGTTTATATTTTGAACCAAAATAATCATTTTACTGTTTTAATAGATTCTGATTTTGTAAATAAACAGAGTAAAGATTATTTGCCAACATAACGAGGCAGTCCTCGTTGGGATGAATGTTACTGTTATTTGGCCCCAGGAAACTGTAATTTACTATCAACAAATGTATTAAAATCTGCAAATATTGGTTTCAAATTTTGGCACAAAACTAGCAGTTTCAGGGAAGAGCCTAAGTTGATTACATCAGCCCCTGGGGCTAAATAAGAGTAACAACCCAACCAGGACTGACACATTATGTTGGGAAATAATCTTTACTTTAGAGTATTGTCCCTCATTGAGAGGTTTAGAAATAATAATAATTGTATTTAAAGAAACAGAAATTTACATAAAATTTGTTAAACATGAGTAGAACTACATTTAAAGAGCATTGAACATTTACTTTTCTTAATATCAATAAAATTTTCTTATGTGATTTCTTTATTATCTGATATATTCTTACGTTTTGTTCCAAACAACCTGTCATTTCAGGAAAAGAAGCCAGTTTTAATAGACAATTGCTACTCGATGATCCGTGCCTGTGATACTGCAGAGGAAGCTATGGCAGCAGCATGTACAGCCATCGAAAGTATTGCCCATCAGTGTTTTTTGATTGGAAATGATATTCCAAAGTGGAGAAATGAAAACATTTGTCGTATGTAATTCTTTCCTGTTTTGGTGTTTTTGTCACTCCCATTTTGATCTTTGTGTTAAAATAACTTATAATTTATTTCATTATTTCTTGTGCTGTTAAAAAAATCATTTTTGATATGTACTTGCTAGGCAAGTGATATGATGTGAGACTAAAACTTTTGCAGCATGAAAGATACATATTGGCCATTAAAATCAAACAAAGACTATTAACTTAAACATTTATTATTACATGTCAAAATTTTCATTGTATGAATATGATTTCACTGCATCTGAAATGCAGTCTTTGCATGATTTTGAACAACTAGGATGTGCCTTCCATACTGCAAAAAGAAGTCATTATCATCAAAAAAGAAAACATTTTTTATTGCTCAACTCTTACTATTACTAATAATTTCTGTTCATCTGAAATATTTTGTACAATGGACAGCTGAAAAGTTCATAGGCTACCCACTTTTGCAATGTTGATAAAGCTGGAACATCATATCCTAATGTAGCAACTATATCAGCATGAATGTCCAGCATGAATGTCCTTTTTCTGCATGTACTTGATAATTACCATGATGCTAAATTTTACCCATTTTCAAGGCAAGTCGCTATTAGTTAATTTTCAAGCCTTCTTTGAACAGTCTGATGTTTGTCTACCTGGAAATAAATAATTAAGTTATTAATAAGAAAAGTTAAAATTAATGCAGGCAAGATTTCATAGCTCTAGCATCAGTCCTTCATTTTCAGACTATGAAAATTTTAGCCCACCATTGTACATCTAAAATGTATGTTTTTAAACCTTTATTCTATGGCATACTTCATTATCATCATCATTTAACGTCTGCTTACCATGCTGGCATAGGTTGGACGGTTTGACTGAGGACTGGCGAGGCAGATTGCTGCACCAGGCTCCAATCTGATCTCTAACACCAACCACTCCAAGAGTGTAGTGAGTGCTTTTACATGCCACTGGCACGAGGGCCAGTAAGGTGGTACTGGCGATGGACACACTCATATGGTGTTTTTTATGTGCCACCTGCACAGGAGCCAGTTCAGTGGCACTGGCAACAACCTTGCTTGAATGTTGTTTTTCACGTGCCAGTAAGGTGACACCTGTATAATGATCATTTTTGGATGGTGCTTTTAATGTTCCACTGGCATGGATGCCAGTCAGGCGGTGCTGTTATTGGCCACGTCAGCGAATTTGATTTTGATTGTGATTTCACTTGCCTCAACAGGTCTTCACAAGCGAAGTTTAGTGTCCAATGAAGGAAAGGTACGCATAAGTGAGCTGGTTACACCCCTGGCAGAGGCCACGGGTTATGGTTTCACTTGGTTTGCCGGGTCTTCTTAAGCACAGCATATTTCCAAAAGTCTCGGTCACTAGTCATTGCCTCGATGAGGCCCAATGTTCAAAGGTCATGCTTCACCACCTCAAGACAGGTCTTCCTGGGTCTACCTTTTCCACAGATTCCCTCAACTGCTAGGGTGTGATACTTTTTCATACAGATGTCCTCATCCATTCACACCACATGACCATACCAGTGCAGTCCTCTCTCTTGCACACCACATCTGATGCTTCTTAGGTCCAACTTTTCTCTCAAGGTGCTTACACTCTGTTGTGTATGCACACTGATATTACACATCCAGCGGAGCATACTGGCTTCATTCCTTGCAAGCTTACGCATGTCTTCAGCAGTCATGGCCCATGTTTCACTGCCATGTAACATGGCTGTTCATACACATGCATTATACAGCCTACCTTTTACTCTGAGTGAGAGGCCCCTTGTCACCAGCAGATGTAGGAGCTCTTTGAACTTTGCCCAGGCTATTCTTATTCTAGCAGTTACACTTTCAGAGCATCCGCTTACGCTACTGATTTGGTAACCTAGGTAATGGAAGCTGTCAACTACTTCTAGTTTTTCTCCCTGGAATGTGACAGAAATTGTTCTCTGCACATTTCCAGTGTTTATTTCTCCTGAGTATCTGCCACATGCAAAAACTATCTTCCCAGTTAACCTTCCTTTGATATTGCTGTACCTCTTATGTGTCCATAGCTTACACTTGGTACATCTTATGAGTTTCTACTTACGCCTTTTCTACAGATCGAGCAGGGCCAGCTACCTGAAGGGATTTGTGGTTTGTCTGCCTTCCTACTTATTAAGACTTTGGTTTTAGCTAGGTTTACTCTAAGGCCCTTCGATTCTAATCCTTGCTTCCACACCCGAAACTTCTCCTCTAGCTCTGATAGTGACTCAGCAATAAGAGCAAGGTCATCAGCATAGAGGAGCTCCCAGGTGCATCCTGTGTTGAATTCCTGTGTTAAAATTCTAACAATACAGTTCATTGGTCTTACAAACAATTTCATTCTAGCTTATATTCAGTTTTTCATCTCATCTCATTTTCTTTGTTCACTTGTGCCTGGAAGGTTCATAGGAGCAGAGTCCTCAAGGATGCCTTCCATCAGGCTCTGTGAGAAACAACCATCTACAATTGATCTTGTTGGATCCCCCAGTGAGACCAACTAAGTACGTGGATGTTATCCAACTATCTTCTTTGTGGTCTGCCACTGGGTCTCCTGCTAGTTGGCTTTTGCCCATTTTCATGAATGATGGCAAGTAAGAGGCTGGATTAAGTGCAAGAATTGCAGTATCTGGTTCAGCAATGCACCAGATTCAGCATTCACTCATCTGAAGAGGGGAGGTAGGTGTAAGAACCAAATTCGTTATCTTCAATTTGGTGCCTACCTTTACTTGTGGTCAGGAATCTTGGGTAATAACTGAAAGGATACAATTGTGAATAAAAACTGTAGAAATAGGGTTCCTCTGAAGGGTCTTTGGAGTAAAATTTCTCAATAGGGGCTCTCTAAGTAGAGTCACTACCTCTTTGAATTGACAGATTATAACTTTGATACTATGACATTCACTTTTTTTTAGAAAAAAATATATCAAGTAACATATTTAATTTTTCTCTACAATGTATCTATTCTATTTATTAGCAATTACTTGCCCTGAAGGGTTTGAATTTGATGAATGCACTGCCCCCTGTCCTAGAACTTGTGGCAACATTGATGAAATTAGTGATTGCGATTTACCTTGTGTGGCTGCTTGCCGATGTCCTGTTGGAAAGTTTTATGAAAATGGCAAATGTATTGATAAGGAAGAATGCCCATGTGAATATGAAGGCAGGAAATTCGATGTGAATTCTACTGTTAAGATGGATTGCAACCTTTGGTATGTGACTAAAATCATTTGTTGAATTTAACTGATTAGTTTTGAATCAAGTTTTTGGGGATTAATATAATTCAGAGGGGCTGCAGCAGATCTGATGAAGTAAATTTTCAACCTAACTATAAGAGTACTAGTGTGAAATTTAATGAATTAGAGTAATCAATTTGCCCCAACAATAATAATTTGGCAGACACATCAAGTAGTTCTATGGATTTAGTGAAAATATGTATAAAATAATTGATAACTGATTTTTGGAATAATGTTTGTCATTTTCATAAGCTGTATTCATGTTCTTTAAAATTTCAAAGTCAAAATTCGCATTTGACTGCATATTGATAAAGAAATAACTTCATTTTATTTTTTTCATTCATTCTATAGTGTTTGTAAATCTGGTAAATGGGTGTGTGAAAAGCAAGAATGTCCTGGAACTTGTACAATACTTGGTCGCAACAGTATTAAAACTTTTGATAATTTGGATTACACAATCGAACCTGTTTCTTGTCGATATACACTAGTGCAAGTAAGATAATTATTTTCTTCTGTTTTTTTTTTTTATATATAAACATTCATCATCACTTAGCTGATTTATGTTCTGTTAAGTTTGATAGAAACTTAGCCACTAAATTTAATAAACTGAATTACTTACAGATTAACTAGGTTGGCAAAAACTAATTTTTTGTTTGCATTAAAGTAGAAAAAGTAATCTTTCTAGCATTTTCAGTAAAGTTCTATTGATACATATTTATGGTAAAAAATTGAGAAAAGCTATTTTTTTATTATCTTTTATCTTTTAGTTGTTTCAGTTATTAGACTGTGGCCATGCTGGGGCAGTACCTTGAAGAATTTTTAGTTGAATGAACCAACCCCAGTACTAACTTTCTTTTAAGCTTGTTATTTATTCTATTAGTTTACTTTTGCTGAACTGCTAAGTTATGGATTTGTACACACACCATCACTGGTTGTTAAGTGGTGGTGGAGGACAAAGACACACACAGGATTCTTTCAGTTTCTGCTTACCAAATCCACTCACAAGGCTTTGGTTGGCCTGAGGCTATAGTAGAAGATACTTAGCAATGAAGCTGGAACCATATAGTGAAGAGTGAACTTCTCATCACAGATCCACACCTCATCATCATCATTTAATGTCTGTTGTCCATGCTGGCATGGGTTGGATGGTTTGATAAGGACTAGCAAGCTGGAATGCTGCACCAGATTCCAGTCTGATTTGGCATGGTTTCTATGGCTGGATACTCTTCCCAACGCCAACCACTCTGAGAGTGTAATGGATGCCTTTATGTGCCACCGTCGTGTGTGCCATCTGCATGACACTGGTATCGCTCACAACTGCAGTTTTACTTGACTTGATGGGTCTTCTTCTCAAGCATGGCATGATGCCAAATGGCCTATAATGTATATATGTAAATACATACATGCATATGTGTGTGTGTGTGTGTGATGTAATTCTTTCAGTTTCTGCTTACCAAATCCACTCAGAAGGTCTTGATCAGTCTGTAGCTATAACAAAAGACTGTTGCCCAAGTTGGTGGATTGTTGCTGTTAAGGATGGTATTCTGCTGTAGAAACCTTGCCAAAGCAGACATTGAAGAATTACACAGTCCTTCAAACCATTCAGCCCTATCAGTATTGAAGACAGACATTAAATGATGACAACAAGTACCACCACCTTTGCTGGTGACCAGATTAAGAGAACATTATTTGGCTAATTAATTGTATCTGATGCATTAAAACATTGATTTAGTGTAGAAAATTTAGTATAAAACTAACCTCTGAAAGTTATCATATTAATTAATTATTATTGATATATTTCTGTCGTTTTAGAGTAAATCAGATTCACCAAAGTTGAAAATATCTCTGGAATTTGGTCCATGCAGCAGCCCATATCTTGATGAATTTAATTGTTCAACTGGCCTCAAAATTGAAACTTCAAATCTCTTTGCTAAAATCACTAAGAAAGGATTTTTTGTCAATGACAACTATAGATCAGATAACAGTTTTTTCAGTAAAGAAGTTATTATAAAACAGGCATCGTCTTTGTTTTATGTGGTGGATGGACTGGATTTCCGTATTTTACATTATGCTGGTGCCCAAACTTATATCACTTTGAAGTCAAATTATCGAGGTTTGGTACGAAACCATTTTTTGTTTTCAAGCATAAAAAAATGTAAATATTAAAAGATGTAGAAATTGTTTTAATATAATATTTTGTTTTAAAAATCTTATGCATCCAATGCCATACCTCCTCCTCATCGTCCTCCCCCTCCTCGTTGTCCTCCTACTTCTCCCCTTGTCACCTCCTCCTCTTTCCTTGCATACAAATGTCAGCCATGACTTGTGATAAAGATTTGTGGATTGAATTTGTTATTCTTGAAAGTATTGAAATAAGTTAGTACAAAAACAAAAATGAAGAGTAACTCCAGAAATTTTAATGGTATACTAATTTTAACATATATGTGAGTAAACTGTTATTCTTCAGGCAGCTTTTTAATTTTAATATAAGATCTTAAAGGAACACTGTGCTATTATTTTGAATATATATTATCATAAAAATTTTTCTTAAGTATTCTGACTTTCTGATGTTTCTTAATGCCTTTTATTAATTAGTGAAATTCTAAAATAGTTTTCAGAAAGCTTATTAAATCTTATTTAAATAAGCTTATATTGCAAAGAAAAAAAATTGTTAAAGAAAAATGAAACAAAATCTTTTCTGTAATTTTATTTCATAAGTAAATTAAACATTTTACTTATTAGTATTATTATAACTTTATTATTATTTACATCTTTATATATTAATTTTACTATGTAGACCTTTTAGATAATATTTGAAATTAAATAAGTTGCTTTCTTGCTTTGAGTGGTCATGGCTCTGGTGTTTCAAATATGTGATCAGAACATTACAGAAAAGAATTGCAAGATGGATTCTTGAAGCTGAGTCAGCTGGCAGGAAACCTAAGGGTAAACCAAGAATGAGATGGTTGGATAACATCCATAGTCTCAGTTTGGTCATGTTTGGAGATCCTGGTGGAAAGCATAATGATAGCTGCTTCTGATAAAACCCTATGGAAGAGGTGCTTGAGGAATTTACCCCCACAACCCTCCTAGGAATACTGGGTGGATGGAATTAAATAAGCTTTAAAAAAAGTAGAGAATTAATATCTGTGAAGGTTCATATTTCATTATTTCAAGATAGAATTGGATAATAACCTTAAATTTACAACTAAAATTTAGCTTAGACAACCATTTGTGCTCTTTTAACAGATATTAAAGCTTTTAGCTAAACAGAATATATTTGCTTTTTTTTAAATTTTTCTTGGTCTAATTTGTGACTTTTGAGGTTTATTGATTAAATAATATTAACTTTACTTGACAGGTTGAAGGTCTCTGCGGCAATTTTGATTCTAATATCAACAATGAACTTGTTAGCCGAACTGGTTTGCTTGTTCATAAAACAAAATTTGCTCAAGAATTTATTGCTTTCTCTTGCTTTACTCCACAAAGAGATGATGTGGAGTCCGAACCCTGTGAATTTAATATAAATGTAAGTTATTATTTATGTAAACATAAATTGAAATTATATTACTTTTAGTAATGATATGATCATAGTTCAACATCATCATGTAATGTTCATTTTCCATGCTGGTATGAGTTGGATGGTTTGACAGGAGCTGGCCAGCTGGAGGGCTGCACCTGGTTCCAGTCACCTGTTCTTGTATGGTTTCTATGGCTGGATGCCCTTCCTGATACCAACCATTTTAAGAGTCTAGTGAGTGCTTTGTATGTGGCACCAGCATGGGTACTTTTTATGTGGCACTAGCATGGGTGCCTTTTTACATGGCACTAGCTCCTGTGAGGTCACCAAGTAGAGGGCCTCTCAGCGGACAGAGGAAGAGGAACCAAGAGAAGTGGCTGTGTGCCAGGTGGTCGGTTGGTGTATCTAATTACAGCCAGTTGTCATTCAAGAATGAGTATAGCTTTGTAGTATGTACTTTGTTTTTACTGTTTCAAGTTTCTAGTTAACCACACACAGACATAAATACCCTTTCGGGTATCTCACCCTTTAGAAGAATTTTAGTTGATTGAATTGACCCCAGTACTTATATTTTTATAAAGCCTGGTACTTATTTGTTTTGGTCTTCTTTACCAAGCCACTAAATTACAGGGGATATAAACTAACCAACTAGTTGTCAAGTGGTGATGGTGGAAGGAAGATACATAGATACAAAGACATGCACACACACATATATATATATATCTACACTATGGGCTTCTTCCAATTTCTGTCTACCAAATCCACTCACAAGGCTTTGGTTGGCCCAAGGCTATAGTTGAAGACGCTTGTCCAGTGTGCCATGCAAAAGGATTGAACCCAGAACCATGTAGTTGAGAAGCAAACTTCTTACCACACAGCCATGTCTGAGAAAGAGAGAGAGAACTGCAGTAGCATCTAGCTAGCACTCATTACAGCTCATTAAATTGGGTCAGCATGAAGTGACTTGTTCAAGAATACCATGTGCTGCCTGGTCCAGAAATGAACCCACAACCTTATGTTTATGAGATAAATATCTTAACCACTTGCCTCCACTTTTATATGAAACCCAAAGGTAAATTAGTGAAATTATTTTCTTAAAACTTTAAGAGCTATATATAGGGATACTTCAAGATCTTTTAGCAAGGCTAATTATGCATCATGGAATTTCTTTACTAATGTCATAGCTGATATAATGGCAACATAAATATAATATTAAGTATTTAAAAATCTAATCCCCCCGCCAATCTCCGACTTCGCCTGTACCTGCGGCCCCTTCCATGTGTCCTTCTGCAACGGCGCTTGCGGGGATTTGGCCATGCATGTAGGCATCTGATGGGTGAACTGAGCCGTGATGTCCTTCTCCCAATTCCACTTCCCAACTGGCGGAAAAGTGCAGGCGGGCAGCTGAAGCCCTGGGTTACGACGATCAAGGAGGACCCCTCCGTGCTCACAGGACTGCAGGTGGTCAGCCTGCGCTGATGGACCTGTGACTGGCTCGCTATCTCCAGTGAACTGGCGCAGGACCATTGTGCGTGGGCTGCCATGGTTCGAAATGCCTTGAGGGTGGTAGAAGAAGCTGGCTCAACCCGCTCAGGGTGAATGTCGCCACAAGTATAAGTAAGTAAGTAATATGAAGAATTGGAATCAGAAGCATAGCTGACATTCTGTGAACAGCTAAAAAACAGTGTATGTATTCATGATGTGGCTTTACATGGAAAGGTAGTGTTTGGAATACTCTCATACTAGAGAAAACCAAGCTCTCTATTCTGGATAAATAAGTGCTCTGGCTTGGATTTGTCCAAAGAACAGAAGAAACTCAGTTGTTGAGACAAACACTCTACTTACAGTTTCTAAGGGCACAAATAATCAGGGTAGATCCAGTTGAGATACAAGTATATGGCTAAACATAATGAACTAATAAATTTTAATATACACATCTTAGTGGATAGAAAAAGAAGAATCAGCTTAATAGTTTCAATACTGTATTGGGATTTTGTCAAAGGCTGAGTATATCTTCTTTAACTGATAATTTATCAAAACATTTCACCTGGACACTCACTGTTGACTGTTTAGTGAACTGCCTATGATGATTATAGACTCACACACTTGGGTATATATATGTGGGGTGCAAAAGTAGGTTATCATCATTGATGTTTTATTGTGTGTTTGATCATTTCTTTGGCCTCTTCTTGACTGCTTCTTCCCCTCTATCCGTGTTTATACCTCTGATGACTAATGAAGCTGATTCTTGCATGGAAGCATCTATTGCAAAGTTCACAAGGGATCCATGGTAGAGGCTTTGGTTGTTGCAGCCTCTATTTTCTTTTTTGTTACTTCTTTCCCTCTTTTCTCTGTCGTTCAGCTTCAAAATGATCTGTGACAGTGATAGAATCATACCAGCCGGGCCTGTTCTGAGCTTCAATGTCCCAGGCTTTGGGTTAGATTCCAGTCAGTTTTAGGCTTTGCTTCAGCTGGTCCTTGTATCAACAGAGGAGACGGCCATGGACTCTTCTTCCGGTGGAAGGTTCATCATATAAAATTTCATGAGGCAGCCTGGTCTCTTTCGTTCTTGCTGTGTGGCCTGCCCATCTCAGACGATGTTTCAGGATGGTGGCCTCAATGCTGCTGCTTTTCATTCTCTCTAAAATGAAGACATGGTTCACATAGTCATTTCATTTGATATTCATAGTAGAGTGGAAATTGCTCTAGTTTTTTTGAATAGGTATACAGTAAGTATCACATCAATGTTATAATACTTAATTCATTATAATTATTAGCACATTAAATTAGTTAGCCTCATTTTTGATATTTTCAGGGTCATTAATCATAATAATACATCTATCATAACTATAATAATACTTTTATCTTAACTTTTCATTTTTTTGATAAAAATGAGTATTGTATGTGTTTTATTTTTCATAACTGTATACTTACTTTTGCACCACTCTGTATACATGCATATACTTTTTACCACTCAAGTTATTAATGTAGCTTGTGTATTTAACAAAGAAATTATGTTTTAATGAGACTTGGTTTGTTTAGAACATTTTGCTATAGATATGAGAATTTTCACCTTTTTTAAAAATTATAATATAAATTTTATTTAAACTTTTATTAAAGTCAAAATTTTAAATTCAAATGTAAAGTTATTCAAATTTATATATTTCAGAATGAAGATGAAGCTAAAGATTACTGCTCTTATATTCCATTCAGCAAGCAATTTCAAGACTGCTTTGAAATTGTTCCATACCAAAAGTATTATGACCAATGTATGCGAGATATGTGTGTTAGTGAAATATTTAATCCTTATGCAATGTGTGTTGCACTTCAAGCTTATGCTAAAGCATGTGCTGACAATGGTGCCATTATTAACTGGCGTGAAAACTCTACATTAGATGAAGTTTGCTGTGAGTTGGTTTAATTTCTTAACCTTAGTTTCTATTATCTTAGTCTGTAATTACTACAATATGTTTAAAAAAATGTCACAATTATTCTTTACTTTCTTATTTACTATTAGGGAAATATGGAGATATTACAGCAATTTTCTATCATTTGCAGTAATTATGAGAAACATCGACTGTCAGTTGAGAAAGCTATTTGATATTAAAAGTATTAGTAGAGGTGTACAAGATAAATGAATGCTGGTTACAAGAAAATAAATGTAATTTGGGGATGTGGAATTTACCCACATTAGAAATAGACCCAGGAACAGTTGGGAAGAAATGGATGAACCAGTTATGAAAACATTAGTAAATAGATAACATTAAAGGGCTTACCTGTAGATGTCAACAACAAACATTCCAATTGTGCTCTTAGTAGAAATACCCTCATTCAACCTCTTAGCGTTAAACTGTCCCAAATATTCTACATGTTTTTGGTTTAAACCAGCCAGATATGGCCTCTCACACCTGTCCTACAATATCATTCATAAGAACAAATTGTGACATCATTGAAATCTCAAAGTTACAACATAATACATGATTAATTCAAAACAATGTTAATAAACATTAGATTTGACAGAGTAATCTGAATGCTAATGTAAACAGCAGTGCATTTCAAAGATATTTGTGCTCTTAGTGAAATCTCCATGAAAAATCAGTGTGATACTAAATGAACATTTTGGTACTTTGAATAACACATACAGACCGTTGCATAAGCTTCCACACTGTTTCCATCTATTTAGTTTCATACAAAGCTGGAGTTGACCCAATGATATGCAACTGCTAACATATTAAAGTCTGTGATTTTTTTTCATACCTTTTATTTGCTGGTTGCTCTCATTGGAATACAGTCACACCGAGTGTTGTCAGAAGTTTTAGTAAATTATATCCCAGTAAATATTACATTAACCCTTTTGATACCAACCTGGCTGAAACCGCCTCTGGCTGTGTAGTATGTCTTGTTTTCAAAAGTTCTGAATTAAAATCTTCCACCAAATCTTAGTCACAATTTATGTTCCTAACACTAGCCTAATGATAACTAAGTTATTTTATTAAATTCTTTATTATATTTAAAATTAATTGAAAGAGCATCTCAACAGAAATATGGTAATGATGTAAGATGGTTAAATGGAGGTAAAAAGTAGAGTTCAATATAAGGAGTTATTTTGAAAAAGGATGGAAATAAGAAGTATAAAGGAAAATAAGAGAATAAAATAAAAAAATTAAAAATATATATAGGATGTCATAGTTGCAGTTCCATTATCCAAGAAAGTGGTGTGTAGAAGTAGTAGAAATACTTCATGTCCATGTATGTAAATTCCGATAGGAGTTCATATTGTGTTGTTGCAAATGGAAAATGTGGAGATGTAGATTCCATGTGCTGTTCATCCAAGGTGTGTAAATATATATATTTCTTTTACTTGTTTCAGTCATTTGACTGCAGCCATGCTGAAGCACCACCTTTAGTCGAACAAATCAACCCCCGGGACTTATTCTTTGTAAGTCCAGTACTTATTCTATTGGTCTCTTTTTTGACAGGCTTCTTTTAGTTTCTGTCTACCAAATCCACTCACAGGGCTTTGGTCAGCCCGTGACTATAATAAAAGACACTTGTCCAAGGTGCCACACAGTGGAACTGAAGCGAGGACCATGTGGTTGGGAAGCAAACTTTTTAGCACAGCAAGGGTACATAGTTTAAGGTTTTGCATTCATGTTTAAGGTGTTGCATTCATGATTGCTAGATTGTGATTTCAATTCCTAGACTGTGTTGTGCATTGTGTTCTTGAGCAAAATACTTCGTCTCATATTGCTCTGCAATTACATTGACACCTGGTGCATGATACACCATGCACTTGTTCAGACTACATCGATTTGATGGAGAGAGCAAGTTACTGTATGGCATAAACGTGTATGGCATATCACTATAAACAAATTATTTGTGCAGGTCATTCGGTGAAAGCTGAACGCTTACAGGTTGTCTTCAACAGGAGTGTCCAACATATATACACAAATATATATATATATTTATTGAGATGAGATATATATATTTATTGTCTAAGTGACCGTAAGTCAGGGAGAAGATGCACTCATATAACTGTTAGTAGATAGGGTACATTATTCTAATTTTATAGTATTAAGTATCCATCATGGCTGGTCTTACCAATTGGTTTTGTGCAAAAAATACAATGGAGTATTAGGCAACAAACCAATTATATAGATATGCTCATCAGAGGTAGCAGACATGGAATGGAATATGGTGACTGGTCTCCTTGTGAGTGGATTAGAAGTCTGTCATATATATTTATATATATATATCACAGTACTGGTTGGTACATATATTTGGCTGGTATATCATATGCTGTTACATATCACTGGTCACAATGTACTTTCAATTCAGTCATGATTGCGCCATCCTTTTCTATCTTAACCCAAATTACTTAACTAAATTTTCTTCCCATCTTTATGGAGGCCTTCCAAGTGGTCTTTTCTAATCTCTTGGATGCCCCTGAACAACTCTATGAGCCCATCTGTAAGCTTTGGTTGTTGGAACTTGTGTTTTTGGTATTCTGTGATCGTTTACTCTGCTCCATTCTTGAATTACCTCATTTGAAATATGCTCCTGTAATGAGCATATTTCTAGCATGGATCTTTCCATGGCCTTTTGTGCCATAGCCAATTGATGTTCTATCCTCTTTGTAGTAGCTTATGTCTCACTTGCATATGAGAGCACAGGTAGGGCTGAGTTATTGAAATGTCTGGTACAAATGGTATTGTCTGTCTTTGTTTTGGTCAAATCCTTTGTTGAGTTAAACGTCTTCCATCCTGCCTTATTGTCTTTGAGATTTCTACACATCCATATCTCAGCATGTATCCTAAGAAGGCCTAATCTTTTACCTCCTCATATATATGTGTGTGTGTGTGTGTGAAGGCACATGGCTCAGTGGTTAGAGCATTGGGCTCACAATCATGAAGTTGGGATTCCTGGGCCAGGCTGTGTGTTGTGTTCTTGAGCAAGACACTTTATTTCATGTTGCCCCAGTTCACTCATCTGTAGAAATGAGTTGTGACATCACTGGTGCCAAGCTGTATCGCCAAGGTCATCAGTGGCATGGGGAGAGGAGACTGGTATGCATGGGTGGCTGCTGGTCTTCCATGAAAACAACCTTGTCCAGACTTGTACCTTGGAGGGTTATTTTCTAGGTGCAATCCCTTGGTCATTCATGACCAAAGAGGGTCTTTACACACACACACACACACACATACATGCACACACAATTACATATATACATATATATATACGTGTGTATAGATTGTGTGTATATGTGTTCGCATGCATTGCAATGTTTGTGTTTATCTCTCACTGCTTGACAGTTATGTTGTTTTATGTCCTAATGACTTAGTTGTTTGGTATAAAAGAATGACGGAATATGTGACAGACTTAAAATAAGTATTGGGGTTGATTTGATTTGATTGACTAAAACTCTTCAAAACGTTGCTCCAGTATGGCTACAGCTGAAGCAAGTAAAAGAGTTCTTCAAGTGATATAGCATGAAATTATTCATATTGTTAAAATGTCTTTATTGTTTTTTTATTGTCCTTATTCAGCTTTAGAATGCCCTGTTGGAAGTGGGCAAATATACACAGAATGTGGTTCCTTATGTGAGACAACTTGCCACGAATTATCTCAGCCACTAAGAGATTGTCAGTCAGAATGTGTCTTTGGTTGTCGTTGTCCGACTGGAACATTACTTAATAACCAGAAGAAATGTGTTAAAATAGAATACTGCACCTGCTTTGATAAATACACACAGCTGCATTATGATGCTGGGACAGCTTTGCGGAGAAAGGGAGATGATTGGTAATTTGGTTTTATTTTTTAAAGTTTAAGACTAATTATTGCTAAAAGTAGTTATATTTTAGACATGGTCATTAAAGGTAAAAGGATCAAGTCTCTGTTTGAATCTTGACTGAAACTGATTTGGTGAAATATAAGCTTTAGACGTTAGTAAAAGACAGAAAAGAAAACACATATGCATGTATACACAGATTAGTTCTATTTTATGCTTTGCAAAAGAAGGTATTTGTATTTTTAAATCCTGTCAGTTATACTGTAAGCTTTTATTTGAAAAACAATTATTTATCTTTTAAAGCTGTTATGAAATTATAAGTATTTTGAAATTAACAGTGTATGTACTCGTGGAAAATGGATTTGTCGAGAAGCAAAAGAAGAAATCATTTGTCCTAAAAACCAAATTTGGTCACTGAATGCTACAGTTGTCAAGAAACATGTGCGACTTTATCAAAGCCTGAGAAGTGTGTTTTCTTCAGTAATGAATATGAAGGCTGCAGATGTGAAAATGACCTTGTTTTGTCACCAAATGTAAGTGTCAATTTATTCGATAAAATCAGCTTAATATCAATAATATTTATTGTTAATATGGAAATTAATATAATTAAATATTTTATTATATGTTGAGGTCTACACAGTGCATATTTTTGTCATCTTGAGTTTAATTGCTGGATATTTGGTATTCTGACAAATCAGTTAATCATTATCTTTGAAGTGATTTATATTTTGAGGTTAAGATATTGGAAAATGACAATGGAAAATACAGTTTTATTTAATATATTAATCTAAAACTGTCTCTGATTGATTTTCTTTTTGTAGGGCAGTTGTATTGACAGAGATGCTTGTCCTTGTCCATATGGAGAAACATGGATGATGCCAAAGAGTACATTGAAAATTGGATGCAAAGAATTGTGAGTTAAAAATACAACATAAAGTCATACGTTTCATAACTTTGATTAAAGCATTCATCATCATTTTAATGTCTACTTTTCTTTGAAGGTGGCAAGCTGGCAGAATCATCCATCTTTTCATTTTGAGTTCAAATTCCACCAACGTTGGCTTTACCTTTCATCCTTTTGGGGTCAATAAAATCAGCAGAACTCTGAAGTTGCTTGCCTTCTCACAAAATTTGAAACCAGTATCTATTTTTCCTGCTTGCATGGATTAAATGAGAATACACTAAGGCAGAGTTTTTCTGTGGCTAGATGCCCTTCATGTTGTCAAATCTACTTGTTTCCAAGTGAGGTAATATGTCTCATAAAAAAGTATTGGGATTGTTGCTATGGTAACGGAGCTGAAGTATATAGAGTGAAGCCGGTTGACACAGATTGACCTTCAACTCTGTTATGCATGCACACTAAGTGATAACATTCTTGCTCACTTCTCTTGTTTATAGCAGTGCTTGGAAGAAGTACAGTGTGTAATGTTGTTTCACCAGACTTGCATGCATCCAGTGAATGGTAACTCTAACATGACAGTTCACCTGTCCATTCAGTGCTGCTTGTGCAGCAGTTTTTTGGCCAAGCCCAACATTCTCCAGGTCTCAAAGCACCATATTCCTCACCCTTTGTGACTTTTTCCTCTTTTCAGAAATCAAATCCTACTTGAAAGGAACAAGATTTCAAGATGTCAAGTCAAAGAAATCCAAGAGATTGTGATTAGGCAGCTGCTCACCATCCCCCAAAAGGAATTCTAGAAATGCTTGGAAACAGTACTAGATAAAGTGTGTTACTTCAGAAGGGGATACTTCAAGGGCAATTAAATGCCAAATTGATATGTGTTGTACTTTTTTACTCGTTTCAGTCACTTGACTGTGGCCATGCTGGAGCACTGCCTTTAGTCGAGCAAATTGACCCCAGGACTTATTCTTTGTAAGCCTAGTACTTATTCTATCGGTCTCTTTTGCCGAACCACTAAGTTATGGGGACGTAAACACACCAGCATCGGTTGTCAAGCGATGTTGGGGGTACAAACACAGACACACAAACACACACACACACACACACACACACACACACACACATATATATATATATATATATATACATACATAAATATATACATATATATATATACATATACGTATATACGATGGGCTTCTTTCAGTTTCCGTCTACCAAATCCACTCACAAGGCTTTGGTCGGCCCAAGGCTATAGTAGAAGACACTTGCCCAAGGTGCCACGCAGTGGGACTGAACCCGGAACAATGTGGTTGGTAGTGTTGTACTTTTCTTTTTATAGCAGCAATCCCAATACTTTTGGATCAAACCTTATCTGTGTATATCTCCAAGTCTCTCAAACAAGAAACTGCCTGAATATGTTTACATTGAGAAGTGGAAACAAGCAAAACTGTATGAATGAACCTTTGATTCAAACAATAAGTAGATTAAATTATTTAGATAATAATTTCTAGTTTTGGTACAAGATCACAGATTTTTATAATACTGGTATAATTAATTGACTTGAATAGAAAAAAAATGGTACATGTCATTAATTTGCTGAAGTTCGTGGCATCACTGACTGAACTACTTAGTAATTAAGGTTTGTTGCTAAATATCTACTTTGCACAAAATAGACAGGATAAAAGGATGTTTTCTGTGGAAACATAAATCAAATTTCTAGCATCTTAACTCAGCTGTATTACTAAGTTTCTTATGGAAACACAAGTGAAGCAAGTGAAGTACCTTAAGAGCTGTTTATTAATATGTAAATAGTGTAATCACAGAGACAGTATCCATTTAAATTATTAATGTTCTTCATTGTGCATGTTTTTCTGTGCTGATATGCATCAGACTAAAATATATTTATTCCTATAACAATGTGCTATTAAAACAAACCAGCTCAGGCAATTATGGAAAAACCTATCTACATAGATGCAGGTGTGGCTGTGTGGTAAGAAAGTTGCTTCTTAACCACATGGTTTTTGGTTCAGTCCCACTGTGTGACACTTTGGGCAAGTGTCTTCTGCTATGGGCTTGGGCCAACCAAAGCCTTTTTATTGGATTTGGTAGAAGAAAATTGAAAGAAGCCCACCGTATGTGTGTGTCTCTTTGTGTTAGTCCCCACCACCACTGAACAACCAGTGTTGGTGTGTTTATGTCACTGTAACTTAGCACACTAGCAAAACAGATTGATAGAATAAGTACCAGGCTTAAAAAAATAAGTGCTTAAGGATACTGTCACACATGTATACATGAGTATGTGTATGTTTGGGTCACTTTGCCTTGATATCATAAGATAGTTGTAGGCAAGTGTCACTATCGTCCACGCCATGTCATTCATTTCTAGTCGTCTGTGAAAACATATCTGTACATGGGAAAGTATTCCCTTACATATTAGGTTGTCTGGAAAGTTCTGAGCATGTTTTAATATGCAAAATGAGATATATACTTCATGAACTGTACTTTTAGAAACTTCCAACTTCTCTGCAAGTTCTCTACTCGAGATATTTGAGTATTCTTCGATTTTTGCCTTCAAAATATCTTCATACAATTTTGAAGGTCTTCCACTACGACTGCATTCTTCCAAGCTAAATTCCCCAGCTTTAAATTTTGCAAATTATCTTCAGACAGTTGATTTACCTACAAAATCATTACCATAATCTTCACAATTTTTTTTTGCAAGTCTCGCAGCATTTTCTCCTTTTTTAAAAAGTAAAAGCATTACAACGCAAATATGAAATTTTTGGTTATCCATTTCAAATGTTAATAAATGGTAACCGGAATGAAAGATACATATATTTTTAGTCAGGAACAAAGAAGTGGTGCTTTACCACTTGACTTTGCCTTTCATCATTTCGGGGTCGATTAAATAAGTACCAGTTATGTACTGGCGTCGATATAATCGACTTAACCAGTGTGTCTGTCCTTGTTTGTCCTCTCTGTGTTTAACCCTTGTGGGTAGTAAAGAAATAGGTATATGTTGTATCTGGGGAGAGTCATATTATCTTAATGCCTTATTGTCTAACACATTCACCGATTTGATTTTCATTCATATTTTTTCTTCCAAAATTTTTATTGCTTTTGCAATCTTGTCAATGGATTATATTAATATAATTGTTCTTAAAGTCTACATAATTTATTCATTGAGGTATTACTAATAGAAAAAGATGAATATGATGTTGCAATATTGGCTTCAAATTTTGGCACAAGGCCAGCAATTTTGAGGGAGGGGATAAATCGATCAAATCAACCCTGGTAGTCAACTGGTACTTATTTTGCCAACTCCAAAGAGATGAAAAACAAAGTTGATCTCGGCACATAATTTGTACTCAGACTGTAAAGATGGATGAAATGCTGCTAAGCATTTTTTCTACCATGCAAATGCTACCGTCAGCTCTCCAGCTTAGTTTTATTACTAACTAGACTACCTGTGACCCAGTGGGTCACTGACAGTTTGGGTTATAAAACGTTGAAGCTGATTTCAACATTGCATTGAAATGAAAGTTAATTTTATGATGATTCAGTTAAATATTTCAATTTGTTTGTGTCATCACAGGTCTGATTTACAAGTTCATGTTTAAGGTTTTATTGGTTATTTACAGCATCTAATAGAAATAGAATTTCTGGGATAAACTTGAACTCCAGTAACAGCATTTATCTATGGCATGTATGCAGACTTCTACAAAAATGCAAAAGAAATTGTTATATAATGTAAACAAAATTAATGGAAACAATTTTCACAGTATTACATATTCCAATTTGAGGGTTATGTTACTTTCTGAGTATTTTCCCATAATGCACTGTTTTGGCTATTTATGAAAGTACCCCAAAAAACCACATATCTTGGGAATCTGTAGTCTAGTTTATGCGAAACTTGTTTTATTCCATTTGTATTCACATTTCAGGGGTACCTTACTTTCAGAGTATTTTTGCATTATGCATCAGTTTGGCTGTATTAAATTACAGACAAGCACGCATGCAAGCAAGCAATTAATCACAGAGTTTTAGTAGTATATAGATATTGCAACATCATAAAGTGGCAAGCTGACATGCTGGGCTCAATGCTTAGCAGCATTTTGTCTATCTTTAGGTTCTGAGTTCAAATTCTACTGAGGTTGACTTTGCCTTTCATCATTTCAGGGGTCAATAAAATAAGTACCAGTTGAACACTGGGCCAATGTAATTGATTTATTCCCTCCCTCAAAATTGCTAGCCTTGTGCCAAAATTTGGAATCAACATTAATAATAAAACTTTCGTGTGTGTACTTCCATGAGTGTGTCTAACTCCACAAAAGTCTTTCTCTTAAAATTGCATAAAATATAACAAACAAATAAGTTTCATGACAGCATTCAAATAAAAACTACTGCAATGAAAGTGAATATAATGATTAAAATGCTGCTTTGAACAACACTGGATAGAAACTTGAAAATATGAAACCTGAATAAAATGATATTGGCATAACTAACAAAAGTTGAGTAACTTTATTTGGCATATATTTTTCAGGCAATGTTTGAATGCTATATGGGTTGATATCAGACTCCAAAACAGTTGCCCTGGTAAGAGTTTCTTTACTTATATTCTTTTTTGATAATTAAATTGAAGGAATAACTAATTCATCACTTACTTAAAATTTAAATATATATTTTGTTACAGCCATATCACGTTGAAAGCACCGGTTCTTGTCTGATCACCTGTGTTAAGCAATGTTTAGCCTAGTGAGTACTTAGATAGGTGACCACTTGGGAAACCTAGGTACTGTAAGCATCTCATACTTGGTCAATGCCAGCCCTCCACCCTGAGTGGCTCCTGTGCTGGTAGCATGTAAAAAGCACCATCCAAACATAGCTGATGCCAGTACCGCCTGACTGGCTCCTGTGCCACTGGCACGTAAAAAGGACCCACTACACTCTCGGAGTGGTTGGCATTAGGAAGGACATCCATCTGTAGAAACATTGCCAGATCAGATTGGGGCCTGGTTTGCCAGTCCTGGTTTGCCAGTCCTGGTTTGCCAGTCCCTAGTCAAACCATCCAACTCATGCCAGCATGGAAAACGGACGTTAAATGATGATGATGATGATGATCTTTATTAACATTTTAGAATTATAATTAATTAGCTTTTATATTGTTATTAATGGAGGAGTATATGAACCTTAATGATAGAGAACTTTGTTTATACACATTTCAGTTCAATCGTTTATCATCTAAACTGACTGTATCTGGTCTGAAATATTATGTTTTGTGTTCAAACTGGCCATATCCAACTTCTCACACCAACCCAATAATGTCATTTATAACATAAACAATTACATCATTGAAATTTCAAAACTATGAGATAATGTATGATTAATTAAAAACAATGACCCTATTGCGGACTACCTCATTGACAAATGACAGTGACCTTCTCTTCGTGGCAAGGTGATTTCAATGGACATGTTGGACGACATGTCGGGGGCTTCCATGGTGTCCATGGAGGCTACGGTTTTGGCTCTCGAAATGAGGAGGGAACCAGGCTGCTGGAGTTCTGCGATGCAAATGACCTTATGGCCTGCAATACCCACTTCAGGAAACCCACCTCTCACCTAGTCACCTACCGTTCTGGCAGACACACCAGCCAGATTGACTACATCCTTGCCAGAAAAAGGGAAAGAGGGCTGATTATAAATGCCAAAACCTTCCCAGGTGAAGAATGTACTCCCCAACATAGATTAGTAGTTAGCGACTTCAGGATCAGAGCTAAATGGTTGCCCAGAAGAAGACCAGCTTGGAGGAGAAGGGTCTGGAAGCTTAAAGATCCTGCAAATGGACAGAGATTTAGAGACATACTACTCGAAGCCTCTGACGAAATAGAAGGGGATATAGCTTCACTTAATGTGGAAGACAACTGGAGATTCCTACGGGACAATCTGCTGACAGCCACTGACCAGATCTGTGGATGGAGCAAAGTACCATCTCGACCCAGAGTAACATGGTGGTGGAACACTGTGGTTGACAGGGCTATTAAACAAAAGAGACAGGCTTGGAAGGACTGGAAGAAAGGTAGTAGCAGGGAATTGTATCAGACAGCCAAAAGGGAAGCTAGGAGAGAGGTTTATTTAGCCAGAGGGGAAGCGGATAAGAAAAAATTTGCCAATGTTCTGAGCTGTGAGGATGAAAGACTTGAGGTATTTCGTGTTGCAAGACAGTGTGTGAGAGAGAATCGTGATGTGGTATGAGAGAAGTGTGTTCGCATGGATGATGGTTCACTTGCGCTAAATGAGGATGCAAAGAGAGAGGTTTGGAGATGCCACTATGAAAGGTTGCTGAATAAAGAAAATGAATGGGATAAAGAGAGTCTGCCGAATGTTGACCCAACAGAGGGACCAGCTATCCGAGTTGATAGTTCCGTGGTAGCTAAGGCAATTAGAAGCATGAAGACAGGGAAAGCCCCAGGCCCATCAGGAATTACTGCAGAGATGCTCAAAATATCTGGCAGTGTTGGCTATAACCTAGTCACCCGTATAGTCAACCAGGTGATACACGAAGGAGTCATACCCAATGACTGGTGTAGCAGTATACTAGTCAACTGCTACAAAGGTAAAGGTGATGCCCTAGATACAAATAATTACAGAGGTATCAAGCTGTTGGATCAGGTAATGAAGGTTACGGAGAGGGTCATAGTCCAACTAATTAGAGAGAGAGTTAGTTTAGGTGAGATGCAGTTTGGGTTTGTCCCAGGGAAAAGCACCACTGATGCTATATTCCTGGTAAGGCAGCTGCAGGAGAAATACCTAGCCAAAGATAAGCCCCTGTACCTGGCTTTCGTTGACATGGAGAAAGCCTTTGATAGGGTCCCCCGATCCCTTATCTGGTGGTCAATGAGGAAACTAGGGATAGATGAATGGCTGGTGAGGGCTGTGCAAGCCATGTACAGAGATGCCGTAAGTAAGGTTAGAGTTGGCAACATGTACACAGAAGAATTCAAAGTAGAGGTTGGGGTCCACCAGGGTTCAGTACTCAGCCCCCTCCTATTTATCATAGTCCTCCAGGCAATTGTGGAGGAATTCAAGACAGGTTGCCCCTGGGAGCTCCTCTATGCTGACGATCTCGCTCTAATTGCTGAGTCACTATCAGAACTGGAGGAGAAGTTCCAGGTGTGGAAGGAGGGTTTAGAATCGAGGGGCCTTAGAGTCAACCTAGCTAAAACCAAAGTACTAATAAGTACAAAGGTAGACAATCCACAAATATCCTCAGGAAGATGGCCCTGCTCGATCTGTAGAAAAGGTGTAGGTAGAAACTCTATAAGATGTACCCAGTGTAAGCTATGGACACATAAGAGGTGCAGCAATGTCAAAGGTAGGCTAACTGGGAAGATAGTTTTTGTATGTGGCAGATGCTCTGGAGCATTGACCTCCGAAAATCTGCAGAAAACAACTTCCGTCACATTCCGGGGGGAAAAACTAGAAGTAGTTGATAGCTTCCATTATCTAGGTGACCAAGTCAGTAGTGGGGGTGGGTGCGCTGAAAGTGTAACTGCTAGAATAAGAATAGCCTGGGCAAAGTTTAGGGAGCTCTTACCTCTGCTGGTGACTAAAGGCCTCTCGCTCAGAGTAAAAGGCATACTGTATGATGCATGTGTACGAACAGCTATGCTACATGGCAGTGAAACATGGGCCGTGACTGCTGAAGACATGTGTAAGCTCGTGAGGAACGAAGCCAGTATGCTCCGATGGATGTGTAATGTCAGTGTACTTACTCGACAGAGCGTTAGTACCTTGAGAGAAATGTTGTACCTAAGAAGCATCAGTTGTGGTGTGCAAGAGAGACGATTGCGCTGGTATGATCATGTGCCGAGAATGGATGAAGATAGGTGTGTGAGAAAGTGCCAATCCCTAGCAGTTGAGGGAACCTGTGGAAGAGGTAGACCCAGGAAAACTTGGGACGAGGTGGTGAAGCACGACCTTCGGACGTTAGGTCTCACTATGGAAATGACTAGAGACCGAGACCTTTGGAAGTATGCTGTGCGTGAGAAGACCCGCCAAGACTAGTGAAGCCATAATCCGTGGCCCCTACCTGGGACGTAGTCAGTCCACCTGTGCATACCTTCCTTCTTGTGACACTTGTGAAGACCTGTTGAGGCAAGTGAAAATCGAATCAAATCAAATCAAATCGAACCAAATCAAAATAGATGAACATCAATGGAATTTGTATCCTTGTGGTACCAGTGCCAGTGGCACATAAGAAAACCATCCGAACGTGACCGTAGCCAGTACTGCAACGACTGGCCTCCGTGCTGAGGGCACGTAACAAACACCATCCGAGCGTGGCCGTCCGCCAGCCTCGTCTGGCACCTGTGTCGGTGACACATAAGAAAACACCATCCGAGCGTGGCCGTCAGCCAGCCTCGTCTGGCACCTGTGTCGGTGGCACATAAAAAGCACCATCCGAGCGTGGCCGTCTGCCAGCCTCGTCTGGCACCTGTGTCGGTGGCACATAAAATCACCCACTACACTCTCGGAGTGGTTGGCGTTAGGAAGGGCATCCAGCTGTAGAAACACTGCCAGATCTGCCTGGCCTGGTGCAGCCTTCGGGCTTGCCAGACCCCAGTTGAACCGTCCAACCCATGCTAGCATGGAAAGCGGACGTTAAACGATGATGATGATGATGATGATGAATGAGAGTTAATATGCATTACATTTGGTAAAGTAATCTGAATGCTAAATGGTTAATGGAATCTTGGTAAATTTCTCCAGTGCATTTAAAAACAAGTAAAATTTAGTATATTTTCAAACTGAAAAGTATGCTGTGTAAAGTGACAAATTTCAAGCTATTGTTTTGGCTATGTTGATGTGTGTGTGTGTGGATGTGTCTATATACACATATTATTGTGTCAAGACAAGAATACAGATAGTTTTCAGGAAATGCATACTTGCAGAAATTCCAGTTAGCTACATGAAAAGCTCATAAAGTTGATTAGGTTAATGAGTAATGTTACTCGTTAAGATGATTAGCTTTTTTCAGTATGTTTTTGTGTTAAAATAAAATTTTCAAACAAAATTTAATTTCAGCTCTGAACTCATAACAGATTTATAGATGTAAGCTTGACCATGTGGTTAAAAATTTTATTTCACCACCATGTGGGTTTAGATTCTCTTCTACTTTGTGGCACTTTGGACATTGTTGTCCCTGGTATATAATTCCTGATAGCTCAAGCTTTGTGAATAAAATTTTATAGATGGTGACAACAAATGTCTGCTGGATATATTGTACCTATCTTTAGGTTGTAGGCTTAATTCAGTTTAATGTCACTTTTAGAAGGGTCCACTTTGATGCGTTCATTTGACTCTGGTCTGAGGTTTCTTACTCCCTTTTTCCTATCAGGCTGAAAATGCACTGCAAGAGGTCACAGTCACCACCCATTCTCTAATGATTTACCTGTAAAAAATGATTCTTCTTAAGTGGACATATAAATGTCTTCTGTTTGTATTTCCTATAATCTTTATCCACAATCCGACATCTACAGATGTTTCATAAAAGTCTCCTAAATATAAACATTTGCTAAAGAATATCTTTAAGATAAAGAATAATTCTAAAAGAAATACACAGACACACAATATATATATATATATATAATATAGAATATCTGTGTCTGTCTATATATATATAATTGAGAGATTCAAAAATCTAAATGTAGGAAGTTAATAAGCTTCAAGCAGTCTGTGGTATGTTATTTTGGTGTTCCTTAATGACAATGTAACCTTCATATAATTAAGGTATCTTCAGCCTGATTAGTAGCTGGCTGAGTACTCCTCATTGGGTAATCATTATATCTGAGGACTTGCTAGCTAGGAAACAAACATATGTAGCCGGGATGTTACCTGTATTATTCCCTCAATTTGAATGTTTTTATATATATATATATATAAGCGCAG
Organism: Octopus sinensis; assembly: GCF_006345805.1. Lineage (NCBI taxonomy): Eukaryota > Metazoa > Mollusca > Cephalopoda > Octopoda > Octopodidae > Octopus > Octopus sinensis. Next base: position 31,277,093 of record NC_042998.1, read on the forward strand.
GAGTGGCTGTGTGGTAAGTAGCTTGCTTACCAACCACACGGTTCTGGGTTCAGTCCCACTGCGTGGCACCTTGGGCAAGTGTCTTCTACTATAGCCTTGGGCCGACCAAAGCCTTCTGAGTGGATTTGGTAGACGGAAACTGAAAGAAGCCTGTCGTATATATGTATATATATATATGTGTGTGTGTGTGTGCGTGTATGTTTGTGTGTCTGTGTTTGTCCCCCTAGCATTGCTTGACAACCGATGCTGGCGTGTTTATGTCCCCGTCACTTAGCGGTTCGGCAAAAGAGACCGATAGAATAAGTACTGGGCTTACAAAGAATAAGTCCCGGGGTCGAGTTGCTCGATTAAAGGCAGTGCTCCAGCATGGCCGCAGTCAAATGACTGAAACAAGTAAAAGAGTAAAAGAGATATATACACCTCATCATTTAACGTGTGTTGTCCATGCTGGCATGGGTTGGATGGTATGACCATAACTGGCAAGCTGGGGTGGGGCAGCACCAGGCTCCAGTCTGATTTGGCATGGTTTCTATGGCTGGATGTCCTTCCTAACACCAACCACTATACAGAGTGTGCTGGATGCTTTTATGTGGTATCACATGTGAGCTTTTACGTGATGCTGCACAGGTGCTTTTACGTGTCATTACAGAAGTGCTTTAATGTGTCTCCACACAGGTGCTTTTACATGTCACTGCACAGGTGCTTTTATATGACACTGCACAGGTGCTTTTACATGTTGCCATATGGGCACATACAGATATGATATAGAAAATAAGGTAAAAATAAAATTCAGGATTTTATATTATCAAGTAGTATTCCTCACAGAAAAGTAGAACTTGAATTTATTATTTAAACTTTTGAGTTTTAATTAATTTTATCTTTATATTTATTGTTATTCTTTTTAGCCACATGTTGGGCATCAGGTGATCCTCATTATTTTACCTTTGATGGCATTCACTATACATTTGAAGGAGATTGTGAATATGTTTTGACAGAGGCTGTCGATAAAACATTTGCAATTACTATTAAAAATGTCAAATGTGGCTTTCCTGCAGTCACTTGTACCAAAGACATTGTTGTCCATTTGCTCAATAATAAGGTCCATTTTGTAATGGACAAGATTCCCACTATTGATGGTGTAAAAATCTCTGACAGAGGAATAACAACACCAGGATTTTCGATAAAGAAATCAGACTTCTACTACTCATTATTTACCGATATAGGATTAACTGTCCAATGGGATCAAGGTAATAAGCATTCATTGTATTACTTTAGTTCATCCATTTTTCAATGAATTTTAAAAACAAATGCTCAGCAAATGATTTTCTTTTAGAATGTCTTTCATAATTATTAAATTTGCTCATATATTTACATATATTATATTCAGTTTAGGAATATGCAGTAAAAGTTAATTTCGAGCTTCAGAAAAAACGTTAATCTTGATTTTAAAGAGTAAATTCAGATATGAATATAATCAATTGAAGACAACAATCATTATAAAAATGATAAATGGTAGGAAATCTGTCTTGAGATTAAGAGATTACGGAAACATATTTTAAGTTGTCATCAATATTATTAATATTAAACAAACTCATTTTATTACATTTATGCTTAAGATTAAAGGAAAATAAAGAAATGCTTTTGCTCTCAATGTTTTGATTTTCACACTTAACAGGTACAAGGGTGTATGTGCATTTAGCAGAAAACTGGATGGGAAAAGTTCAAGGGCTGTGTGGTAATTTTGATCGAGATTCTACCAATGATTTTATGTCAAGATGTGAATCTATTGAACGTGTTCCTTCAGCATTTGCCCACAGCTGGAGAGTGTTTGATTGTCCAATGGTTCCCCAGAACAAGCCTGAAAATAATGTTCACCCTTGTGTTGTAAGTAATCTTGTTTTCACTTTGATGTTCACAATTAAAATAGAGACTCTTTTGGAAAGAAAGAAATCATCTCAGTTATATACTTCTCTTTTATCTTTTACATATTATTTCAGCAGTTTGATTGAGGCCAAGCTAGATCACTGCCTTGAAGGGTTTTAGTCAAACAAGTCACCCCCAGGAGTTTTTTTTAACCTTGTACTTATTCTATTGGTCTCTTTTGCCAAACGGCTAAGTTATGGGGACATAAACACACCAAAACCAGTTGTCAAGCAGTGGTAGACAACTAACAAACACAAAGACACACACACACACGCATATACACAAAGTGGCTGAGTTCCTCTTGAGCGTTGGGCCTGACAGAGACAAAGAGACTATCAATAAATCACAAGGACAGACATTTGATAAAGTGGGGCTGTTCTTGGCCATGGTCAGCTATATGTTGCATTCTCAAATTATCTGATGTTAGAGTTAAAGTTATCAACACTGACAAATAAGGGAAAAGAAGAAGGAGAACTTACATGAAGAACATAGTCTGCAAAGAAGGATTGGATTGAAAGCTGTACACAAATTGAAATGTGTATTGACTCTGACCCATTGCCTGGCTTATAAGTTATCAGTGGTTTTCAGAGTATGCTATGTTGCATTAAATTTTTAGCCCCATAAAATAGTGACCCCTATATTTTACATATAAAATTTTTGTTTTCTAGATATGAGATTATGACCATACAAATTTTAAAATGTAATTTTTTTCCTGTTTATGGGAAAAATGGAAAAATAAGAGTGAATATTTATTTTATGAGTGTTGTGTATTAAGTCTATAAAATTGTGCATAAAGTATATAATGTATATATATAAAGTGTATTAAGTAATCATTGTATTCCAATTTCCTTCACTTTCCAATGAATAGCAGACTATATTTTCATACAGACACAGATTTCGATTTCAGGATTTTTGGATAAAGTTTTCAAGAATAACGCAATAGGTTTACTATTAATTCCATAAAATATTCATGGGTTCTGCTAGCTACAAATAAGTACCACAACAAAGGACTATTATCAAATATTAATTGACAATGTTTCTTGAAAGTTATCATTATAAAATTACTTTATTAGTGTTTGTTCAAGTAGTTTCAAGTAACCTGACCGTTTAAGCACTAATGATAATGGTATTCCTCCTCCTCACCACCCACTCCCCTGCTGCTGCCACCACCATCGCCACCACCACTACAGCTACTAAATATGGATTATGTTTTTGATTTCAGTGATTTCAGATTTTGCAATTTTTAATTTCCAAAAATATGTAAATAAATGAATTTATAATATTTATTTTCCAGTTTAACTCTATAAGGAAACAGTGGGCTATGGAAAGTTGTGGTACAATAAAAAAAGGCTCTTTGTTTGCAAGCTGCCGTAATATCCTGCCTGATAATGTTGTCAAAGAATATTATGAAGATTGTCTCTATGATGCTTGCGGGTAAGTCTATACAGCCTTATTATTGTGAAATGATAAATATATAATGATAAGCACAAGGGTGGCTGTGTGGTAAGAAGCTTGCTTCCCAACCACATGGTTCTGAGTGGAACCTTGGGCAAGTGTCTTCTACAGTAGCTTTGGGCTGATCAGAATCTCGTGAGTGGATTTGGTAGTCAGAAACTGAAAGACACGTGTCATAGAGAGCGAGAGAGACACATGGGGTGGCCAAAGCATTATGGTTTGGGGTGCTATAGGCCTGAATCAGAGAATTGGGCCCCATGTGTTCCAAAATGTTGATGCAGGCAGAGAGAATGACATCACAGTGCAGCACTACATTGACCAGGTCCTAAGACCTCACACTGTGCCCTTCTTCATGTATTTCCATAGCCATGTGTTCCAGCAGGACAATGATCCCTCTCACATGGCTAGGGTCACCATGGAATTCCTGCATCAGCACAACATCAGAACTGTGCTGTAGCTGGCTCTCAGACTGCATTTGAATCCAATTGAACACCTGTGGGATGAAATACAGAGATGGCTGAACCAAGTGGTCTCAAAGCCAACAACTTGTGTGGAACTAGAGGCAGCTTTTCTCAGGGTGTGGGTACAGGTGCCAATGGCTTTTGTGAACTGCATTATGCACTCCATGTACTGACAGTGTATGGCCATTTTGAATGCCCAGGGAGGGCATACATGGTGTTGAACATATCTCAGCTTACAATCTTGATGTGCTGGATCTGCCCACTACCAGAACACATGACAGTGGCCCATAGACTGTGGTCAAAGTGCATCCAAGAAATTGACTTTATCAGGTTCATCAAAATATATCTCTGATATAACAAAATTAAAATATATTTCACAGTCACACACGTCTTGTGTTTCTTTTGCAGTTCATGTATGTATATATTTATGTGTTTGTGTTTGTTTCCTCACCATTGCTTGATAACTGATGCCTTGTGTGTTTATGTCCCCCTAACTTAGTGGTTCAGCAAAAGACACCGATAGAATAAGTACTAAGCTTACAAAGAATAAATTCTGAAGTTGATTTTTTTGGCTAAAACTCTTTAGGTGGTGCTCCAGCATGGCTGCAGACAAATGGCTGAAACAAGTAAGAGAATATATTTTATCTTTTGTTTCAGCTATCAGACTGAAGAATTTCAACCTTTTAATAAAATAAGTCCTGGGGTCAATACATTCGACTAAAAATTCTTCAAGGTATTGCCTCAGCATGGCCGCAGTCTGATAGCTGAAACAAAAGATAAAATATATTCTCTTACTATCGGTCACTTTTGCTGAACCGCTAGATTACAGGGACATAAACACACCAGCACTGGTTGTCAAGCAGTGGTTAGGGGACAAACACAGACATAAAGACATGTATATACACACACACGTGCATATATATATATATATATATATATATATAATATATATATGTACTTATATATATATATGATGGGCTTCTTTCATTTTTCGACTACCAAATTCACTCACAAAACTTTGGTCATCCTGAGTATATAGTAGAAGACACTTGCCCAAGGTGTAACAATATGGGCCTGAACCCTGAGTCATGTGATTGGGAAGCAAGCTTCTTACCACACAGCCATGCCTATGAAGAGGCATTTTGCATTTGAGAATTGTGCAAAATATTAAAATATTCTTTTAAGCATGGATCTAATAACATTGGGTTATTGTAACAGTTAATAAAACAATAGCAATGTTTAAGAATTTGATTATAAAGTTTTCTCATTTTTCTAACTAATTATTGGGGATAGGTTTCTGTATATCAAATTATAAACCTCAAAATAATTTATAGATTTATGTTTTTATTAATAATAGAGTAAAATCTTCATACTTGTAGCTGCGAAGTAGATAAATAATGTGATTATGATACATAAAGAAAATTTACTGTTACCTTGAACTATTTGCAATATTATTTAGATTATGTTTCTCCAGTAATTTTCTGGTATTAATAGTAACTTGTGTTAATAAATACTTCTGCTGAAACAAAACCAACTTTATAATTTGTTATAATGATAATCAAAATAGCTCAGCAGTGTTACCTCTATTACTTGTCACTTTATCATTGAATCTCAAAAAGGTGGCAAGCTGGCAGACTCATTAGCATGCTGGGCAAAATGCTTAGTAACATTTTGTCTGTCTTTGCATTCTGAGTTTAAATTCCACCGAGGTTGTCTTAGCCTTTCACCTTTTCAAGTTCAATAAAATACGTACAATTTGATCATTGGGGTTGATGTAATTGACTTATCCATCTTCTGAAATTGCTGGCCTTGTCCCAAAATTGTTAAACATAATTGAATCTCTAAGTGGATGTCAATTCTTCTTTAACCCTTTTGTTACTGTATTTATTTTCAGATGCTCTGTGTTTCTTCCAATTATTTAAAATTTAACAAAGAATTTAGTAAAATAACAACATTATAATTAAGCTAGTTTTAGGAACATAAATTGTGACTAAGGTTTGGTGGAAGATTTTAATTCAGAACTTTGGAAAATCAGACATTTGTACTAAAGAGCCAGAGCCAGTTTCAGCCGGGTTGGTAATGAAAGAATTAACTGACATTTTGTTGATAATTTGATTGAATCTTGTAATCATATTTACATGCCAAAAATCATATGTATATGATAATTCATGTTCTTGTCAGATTATTTTACTTTAAAATTGTTTCTTCTTTCCATGCTTTAGCTGTAATCTTGGAGGTGATTGTGAATGTCTGTGTACTGCAGTAGCCAATTTTGCTACCAAGTGTGCTACTAATGGAATTCCTGTAAATTGGCGTTCTTCTGAACTCTGTGGTAGGTTGCTAAATTTTAGTAGAGAAATAGCAAGATACAAAAAAATTATATACATGTATCTCAGTAATTGAGATAAAACCTCTTCTTTCAGTACAAGATCCCTCCCACCACCACTTTCAGTCAAGGAGTCTTGTCTTGTTGGGAACTTCGCTAGTGCTGGTATCACAAAAAAAAAACAAAACAAAAAATACAGTTGAGTAAAGTGGCTGGTATTAGAAAAGGCATCCACTTTAAAACTGTACCCAAACAGACATTGGAGGTCTATGAAGTTCTCTGAACTGTTGGATTCTGTGCAACTATCCAACCCAAGATAGCATGGAATATTTAATGTTCTAAGACATTTATGCTAAGAGAGATATAAAGATTACCTTTTAGTATTAATACTGTTTCCATCACTAAAAATTAATTTGTTTATTTACACACACACACACGCACGCGCACAGGCGTGCACGCACACGCACGCATGCACACACACACACACACACAGATAACGTTACTGCTACTTCAGAATACTCCTTATTATTAATATTGTCAATATTTATACCCCAGGAATCTTATATAGTTAAGGAAATATATTCAGAATTATCCAACGGAATATTCCTTTAATTTCTTGTCTTTTAAGAACTTTATTGGGTTTATATGTTAACTGTTGAATAACATATTTTGAATACCTAACTGAGAGCAAACTGGTAATCATTTTGGAGTAATCCCTTATATATATATATGGGGTCTGATCAATAAGTATCTGGACTATTGCCATAGTAAAAAAGCTGAAGCATGAAGAGTGAAGCTGTTTGGCAAAGATTGACCTTGAAATCTACTGTGCATGCACGCTAAGTTTTAACATTCTAGCTCACATCTATTGTTTACAGCAGTGCTTGGAAGTAAGGTGTGTAGTGTGTGATCATCGCAATGGCCATGACAGGAAGTTTTCATGGCAATACCTGCTCAGAGGCCTACACAAAGTTGCAGAAAGTGTATGGAGAGAAGTGTATGAGCCGTACACAAGTGTACAAGTGGGTTAAGAAGTTTCCAAGATAGCTGAAAAATATTGATTTTGACAAACGATCTGGGAGGCCAACAACCAGCAGAACTGAGAAAAAACATCACAGATGTGTGTGCAGCTGTGAGGAGACATCATTGAATCACCATCCGTGAGTTATCAGAGGATGTGCATATTAGTTACGGTTCAGTTTAGTCCATTATTACTGAAGATTTGGGTATGAGACGCATGTCCGCTAAATTTGTGCTAAAACTGCTTTCGGTTGACCCAAATGGCTCCTGTGTTTCAGTTGCACAAGATCTTGATTGTGTTGAGAATGATGAAAATTTTTTCAAAACTTAACATAGACCTCTGAGTAGGTATCTCCAAGCTTTTTGCAAAATTTGATGCAGGTTCTCTGCTCAACTTTCTCTGTCATTGTTATTGTGACAATCACATGATACACACCTTCCTTCCAAGCACTGCTGTAAACAGCAGAAGTGTGCTAGAAAGTTAAAACTTAGAGCTCATGCACAGCAGAGTTCAAGGTCAGTCTGTGCCAAGTGGCTTTATTCTACGTGCTTTAGCTTCATTACTATGGCAATAGTCCAGATACTTATTGATCAGACCATGTGTATATATATATAAATATATATAGTCAATTCAAATAAACAAACAATTAAAAGAACAGCAAAAAACGTATCTGAGGACATGCACAAGAAATATATTAATTGGATGCTTGATGAAGGGGGAGAGATGTTGTTACCGTTTTGAGCATAGCTCTTCGTCAGAAACAGAAAAGTCCAGAGAGAAAAAGAAACAGAAATAAGGAAAAATCACCAGCAGTCCATGAGCGGTTATATATATCTACTTGTATATGTATGAACTAGCTGACATAGTTTCCGGCAAAGTGGGGCTTATCCCTTGGTTTTGTTCTTGTAATTGTTTTGCTTGTCCAAATGCAAAGTATGTAGTCCTTAAAACGGTTTTTGTGCATTTACAGAGAAAACTGAATTGTCTTACACAGTTTTAGGCATTCCCAATAAGTTATGAATACCCAAATTGTGAAATCAGTTATGTAATAACATGAAATTAGTTACCCGATAGTGAGAATTCAAATACAGTAGCCTGAAAAGGGCTTTAATGCATTTCCAGAGTATATAAAATATAGGAGGAAATACTGAGTTATATATACTGAAATCGTGAAGCATGTTATTTAATAACAGGCTAATCAGATATGAGATAATAACAATTCAAAGTAAATAACTCTGAAAAGTGCTTTTGTGCACTCCCAGAGAATATTACCCTCAGGGGTGCTTGTGTTGGTATATTCGTGAATAAGTCACTAAGTGGATCTATTGTTTAGGAAAATACTATTTACTTGTTTAAGGGTTGTACTGGAAAAACTGCAAAAATAACTCTAACAGTTCAAATACTAAGAAATAAGTATATTCAATTTCATTTTTACCGAATAATTTAGGAAAACGAATGGGTTATTTCCCTTGGTTGTATATAAGGATCCTTTCTGGGGGAATTGGTTATTTCCCTTGTTTTTTTAAATAAAATATATTAGATATATATAAGAATCTCTTCCAGGGGCCCTATTATCAATTTTTTCAACAATCTAAGTATGCCATAAGATTTCCAGACATCAGTTCTACTCATGTGTCAATTTTCATCAAAATTGATGTAGGAGAAGTTAGCTAACAACTCCACAAACACACCAACAGATAAAATTTCCCACATATGTAATAGATTTAGTACCATTTTGGGAGATAAGAATAAAGGGAAGATCCATAGCTACTGAGCTGTGACCTGCCTAAATATAATAATCCATAAGAATAAACAACAAGCAGACTTGAGTATGCACCTGCATACATATATATATCTCCTCAAATATGCATATGAATACACATACCTGCACATTCTGCACACATGGATACTGATTAAACAAGAAGTGATGAACATAATGTAACAAAATATTTAGTCTTGATGCTCGGTATTTTGAGGTCAATTCCTCATATGGTCAACCCTGTTTCATATCATTCTGGGGTATATAGAATAAGTACCAGTTATACACTAGTTCAGCTCAATTGATTATACCCCTCTTCTGTAAATTTATTCTAGTGTAAAATGTAGGTGCATTTTCTTTCTAATTTTTTGTATATGAGTGGGTGCTGAAAAGTTCTTGGCTTTGAATAAAAGAAAATGCAGGAGGATCAGTTAATGATGGTTTTATTCAACAACATATTCCTTTCTCAGATTCAAACACTTATTGCAGCAATACTTTAGTTTTTCTAAGCTCTGTAAGAGAACTTGGAAGATTGGGCCTCCAACTGGGCCTTTCATGATACCCTTAAAGCCAGGAACTTTGCAACACTCTCTTATAATTTTTGAAAATTTATCTTACTAAATTTATTACTTTCAGGTGTCATGTGTACTGGTGGTCGAGAGTACAAAGCTTGTGGACCTGCAAACCCACAAACATGCAGAGATATAAGTACTACTCATATAAATGATAATGGAACATTTTGCATTGAAGGATGCTATTGTCCAGAGGGTCAAGTTGAAGATGGTAAGATATTTAAAGTTTTTTTTTCTTAAGGTTGACTATTAATTGTTTCTTTGGATTTCAATTTCTTTTCTTTATTGATTGATTTTGTATATTTTTGCTCACTTAACAAACAATAATATATGAAAAAAACATGTATTATGTCTATTTTTTCTGGTTATGTAAATGATGACAAATACATCATCATCATCATCATTATTATTTAATGTCCGCTTTCCATGCTGGCATGGGTTGGATGGTCCAACAGGAGCTGGCTTGGCAGAAGGCTGCGCCAGGCTTCAGTGTCTGTTTTGGCATAGCTTTTATGGCTGGATGCCCTTTCTAACATCAACCATTCTGCTGAGTGCATTTTTATGTGGCACCAGCACAGGTGAGGTCAGTTTTGGCATGGTTTTTACTGCTGGATTGCCCTTCCAAATGCTAACCACTTTACAGTGTAAACTGGATGCTTTTTATGTGGCACTAGCACATGCAGGGTCACCAAGTAACTTGCAAGAAGCATAATGTTAACTGGTCTTCCATAAAATCTATGATAATAATACAAAAGTTCAAAGTTTGTATTATTAATTTCAAGAGTAAGGCAGTGACATGGCAAAATTGTTAACACCCTGCACAAAATGCTTTGTGACACTTCATCCGTCTTTATGTCCTGAGTTCAAGTTCCACTGAAGTTGACTTTGCCTTTCATCCTTTCAGTGTCAATAAAATAGGTACTAGTTGAGCATTGGGGATGATGAGTTTTGGAATTCTTCCAAAAATTCAGGCCTTGTGCTTACAGGAGAAAGGATTATTAAATTTCAAGAATTTTTTGGCTGAGTCTTGTGAAGGTCATGTTGACCATATGTGGTGTTGATAGTGGTGGGGGTAATAGAAGCAAGATTAGAATAATCAATGAGAAATTTAGTGTACAGGTTCATAAGAACCCTTTTCTTTTTATTGGAAGTCTTGGGATTAATTGTATAGACATTCATGAGTGATTATTCCTGGGAACTTTTAGATGTTTATTGTAAAATTTAGAGTTAAAAACCTAACTATGAACTGGAAGGAAACCAAAATACTGGTCAGTAGTAGAGGGAGGACAACAATTTACTGCCTTCTTATTAATGGCTCACTTCTAAATGTAGATGTAGAGTACACAGTAACTCAATGCTGTTCATTAATTACATGAAAGATGTATTGACATCCTTGGAAAATTGATATAGAACTATAGCATGATATAATTACATAGTGGAAAATTCATTTTTAGTCATTTAAGAAAATAGAAAATTGTTACATTGGCCTTCTGTTTGTTCCTTAATTGTACAGTCTGTTAGAAAATGTCAAAAAGTTTTGTCAGACCTCTGCAAAATAGTTACTGATACAATTCCACTCTATCTCACACATGCAATGAATTGTGTCAGTGACTTGGTCACAGAAATGCAGTAAAAGTTTTAGAATCAGCATCATCATCCTCATTTAACATCCATTTTCTCATGCTGGCACAGGTTGGACAGTTTGATTGGAGCTTGCAAGGCCAGGAGCTACACCAGGTTCCATTGCTTGCTTTTGGCATGGTTTCCATAGCTGGATGTCTTCCTAATTCCAACCACTTTACAGAGTGTGCTCGTTGCATTTTATGTGGTTCCATCACCAGTGCCTTTTTACATGGTACCAACATGAAAATCTAACATGTGTTTCAGTTTCAAATAAATAAAACTCAGAAATATGACTTTAGCTGTTGTCATAAAAATGAAGGTTAAGGATTTCTGAAATAGAAGTAATAAATACATTATGCTGCTGTATTGATATCTTTGCGGCTGGATATAGATTTAATGAAAGTGTAGTGGTTTCTGTGGAATACTTTGCCTATTGGTAACACTGGATATATTCTTCTGTACAAATGGTAAGTTGCATGAGGCTGTACCATGAAGGATTAGTATAAAACAGCGCTTCCCAACTTTTTCACAGTGCTTCCCACCATTTGAGCGTGGTCATTGCCAGTGCTGCCTGATTGGCTCCCGTGCCGATGGTGTGTAAAAAGCACCATTCAAGCATAGTTGATACCAGTACCACCTGGCTGGCCCTCATGCCAGTGGCATGTAAAAAGCACCCACTACAATCTAGGAGTGGTTGGCATTAGGAAGGGCATCCAGCTGTAGAAAGTTTGCCAGATCGGATTGGAGCCTGGTGCAGCCCTCTGGCTTGCCAGCCCTCAGTCAAACCGTCCAACCCATGCCAGAATGGAAATCGGACATTAAACGATGATGATGATGATGACAATGATGTTCCTAACAGTGGTTCCCAACCCTTTTATTTAAGTGAGTTTTCTCATGGACCCCTTTTAATATGCTTATCCTTATGTATATACAAATGAAATTTTGAATTCATTTCACGGATGTTCAGTACTACTTTTGCAGACCTTCAGGGGTCTGTGGATCACAGGTTGGGAATTACTGGTGTAGAATATCTTTCACAAGTGTAAAAAAATGGGGTGAGGGAGTGATAAAAAAATGGGGTGATGCTTTATGTGTGGAACACTAATTTATGTGTAAGTCTGTAGCTGTGTGGTAAGAAGTTTACTTCCCAACCACATGATTTCAGGTTCAGTCTCACTGTGTTCATAACAAACATTAAATATCTTACAGGTGATAAATGCATACCTAAAACAGAATGCCCATGTCTAGATGAGGAAAATATATATCCATCTGGAACATTCATTATTAAGAATAATTGCAAAAATTGGTAAGTTTGTATTGAAGAATCTTTACTGTATATTAAACTCAAGATTTTATAAAGAAAGAAATATTAAAATTCTACTTTGTGAGGTTTCTTGCTTTAACCCTTTAGCATTTAAATTGACCACATGCAGCCCAAATATTTTACCTCTTTTATGTTCAAACTTGTCAGATCCAGCCACTCACACCTACCTGACAATGTCATTCTTAAATTAAACAATCACATCATCAAAATCTATGAGACAATGCATGATGAACTCAAAAGAATGTGAATAAATATGTATTACATTTGATGGATTAATCTGAATGCTAAAGAGTTAAAGAAACATAGTCATGTAGTCATTCAAGGAATATTGTTGTAAATGAGGATATGAAATTATCCAAAGATCAAAGGTAAACTAAATGTCAAATTTGTTGCTGTTGTTTAATTAATTAGCGTAACTGAAATTATACATGTTTACTTAATTCTTATCTACTTGCAAGCTTTCCTTTTTTTATTCTTCTTATTTATTAATTCTATGCAGTTTTTTAAAATCAAAATATCGATCTTATTATTGCTTTTTAATTATAATTTTTAAATTCAGTAGTTAATTAAAAAGTGGATACTATTTATTACTTAATTGATAATTTTATTAGCAATTTTATTTTGGGGGCACAGTTTCTTTCACTGGCTGGAATTATGTTTTAATTCTTTCCTTTTTTCCCATTCTGGCAAATACCAAAGTGATGAAAATTTATTGAACTTTAATAGGTTCTGTGGAGCTCTTTGAACTTTTCTTAGGATATTTAGCACACCTAGAGTTTGCCAGTGTGCCTTCATGCTTGCACAAAGTTGATCCTTATGTTGGAGTTGACTTTGCTCAAATCTTTGAAATGACAAGCAGGACTAGGAGCAGGTCCTGTGTTCTGATGCTTTGTTTTCCCAGGATGAAAAGGGAATATTGCATTGCTTCAGATTATCTTTTAGTATATCTTTGAAGTGCAAGAGTGGCCTTCCAACTGACCTTTTCGTTGGGAATTGGCAAAAGAGAAGTTGTTCTGGAATTCTAACATCATTCACATGTAAGAGATGACCTGACCATCTAAGCTGTATTTTGATGAGGATGGTTTCAATACTTGATATGCTGCATTTTGTTAGCACTTCACTGTTACAGATAAATATATATACAGGGTGCGGTGAGTAAACTGTTGTCTTAATTATGCAAAAAGGAAAATAACACTGACATCTCATTTTAACAGATATATTTACGAAAATTACACAAAAATATCTTGAAATACTAAAGAGTAAATTTATTCAATAAAATCGCCATTGACTTCAAACATGGCTTCCAGATGACATCGGAATCTCCTGCAACTCTTCTGGACGGTTTCCTTATTTAAGTTGGTGAATGCTGCCATAATCCTAACATTCAGTTCATCTTTGGTGTTACAAGGCGTTTTGTTGCTCTCTCGCTCAACTGTACCCAATGCATAATCTTCAAGGGGGTTGCAGTGTGGGGAGTTAGGTGGCCAGATGTTAGGGGTGATGTCACAGAATTTGTTTGACAGCCATGACTTGGCTCTCCTGCTTCTGTGGCATGGTGCAGAGTCCTGTTCCCAGACCTAGGGTCTTCCAGCAGCCACCCTGTTGACCTAGGGCAGCACTACCTTCTCCAAGCACTTGATGTAGGCTCCTGTGTTGAGTGTGAGGCTGTGTGGTAAAATGAATGGAGGCATAACATTGCTATCATTCCAAACACCATGATGTTGACTGGATGTTTGATTTTTATCACTCTAAGTACATGTCTGCAGATTGACACCCAAGCACTCTGAAATGTTTGTATTGGAGCTTCTGGTGCGAATGCCAAGTATACAGCATGTCATTTCCAAATTTCTGGCAGAGTGAATTGCGTCATGTTGCTGTTTTTCTCACAGACGGTGTGCCCAACTGACCCTTCTATACTGTGTAGTTGAAAAATAAAAAACAAACATTGTGCTTGCATGAAATAAAAAATATATGATGGTGACAATTTACCCATTGCACTCTGTATATATTAAGGTTAGAGTACTCATGGGTGCTGGTGTTCTAAGAAGACATCCATGTTAAGTTGGATATAAGAATTGGTATTAATACTGCTTCCATTGCTAATAATTAATTTTTAACAAGCCTGCTGGCTATTTGTGACATCAATGTCTAGAAAGAACCTGATACTTTATATGTTGTAGCAGTGAGATTTGACTGGAATGCAGTGATCAGATACCTCCCACTGATGATTTTCAGTAGGATGAAATCCTACAAGATGGGAGTTCCAGTGCCATGACAGGTGGTTCACATCTGCCATGATCTATATGTGTGCTTTTAAGTTGGATATTAAGATTACTGTTTCCATCACTAATAATTAATTCATATTAGGTGGTGAGCTGGCAGAATTGTTAGCAAGCTGGGCAGAATGCTTGGCAACATTTCATTCACCCTTACATTCTGAGTTCAAATTCCATCAAGATTGACTTTATCTTTCATCTTTTAGGGGTTGGTAAAATAAGTACCAGTTGATCACTGGGGTTGATGTAACTGACCTATCCCTTTCACGAAATTGCTGGCCTTGTGCCAAAATTTGAACTCAATAATTAATATATATATGTATGTGTATGTGTGTGTGTTTGTATCAACCTAATTTGTTGACTAATGAATTGATAATAAAGTAACTTATTTAAGCTTTGATACTATTACGTTCAAAATCAAACTTGGTGGTATCTTACAAAACCTGCCATAAATCTCGTGAATAAGCATGCAGTAATTTAGATCAGTGGTTTCCAAACTTTTTTAGGTTGCCACCCCCTTGACACCCAGGCCACATTCCTAGTGCCCCAACCCCATCTAACCATCACAAAAATAGACCTCTTTCTGAAGCAAATTCAAAGCAGCTGTATTTCACAAATTAAACTTAACCTTATGAACCTATTATTTTGTTGTTTTTACATTGTTGCCCCACATTTTACATGAATCACTACCCCATTATCTCCCCAATTTTCTTCAATGCCCCTTGGAACTTTCCACTACCCCCAGGGGTGCAATATCGTCCACTTTGGGAACCACTGATTTTAATTACAATCTCAATAAAATTTATGTTAGTATATAACTTATTTCTCATTATAAATAAAAATCATTTTCTTTCTGGAGCAAGCACACAAATGATGAAAATACATCATACTTTAAATAGGTTCTGTGGAACTTTCTGGATATTTCTTTTTAGAGTATTTAATAATTTGACAAAAGTGTCCTTCATCACCATTTAACGTCCATCTTCCATGCTAGTTTGGTTTGATAAGTTCCAATGGTTTGACAAGATCCAATGTGTCTAAGGACTGCATCATGCTATAATGTTTCTAAAGCTGGATGTCCTTTCTAATGGCAACCACTTTACAAAGTGTACTGAGTGTTTTTTCTCTAGTTGCTGATCCTAGTGAGGTTGCCAAGTAGCCCACTAGACAAGACTCCCTAAATATTATTGTTTTAATAAATGTTTTCTGATGGCAAACACTTGTTTTCTACCACCCAAAAATCCTAAACATTAGCTTTATCTATCCAACAGCTAAAACTGTTATAGATGTCTTTTTTAATTGTCACACTTCTGCCTCCCACAAATCCTTGATTCTTTTGAATATATGTTGAAATACACAGGAGGTGTTGGAAAGTTGATTGCACAAGCTTTTAACATACATTCAGTTGTATTGAAAGAAAGAGAAGGTGTCGGGTGTTCATCATCATCATTTAATGTCCATTGTTCATGCTGGCATAGGTTGGATGGTTTGACTGGGCTGGCATGCTGGAAGACTGTGCCAGGCTCCAGTCTGATTTGGCATGGTTTTCTATGGCTGGATGCCCTTCCTAACCTCAACCACTCCGAGAGTGTAATGGTGCTTTTACATGCTGGTGGCATGGGTGCCATTTGAGTGATACTTGTATCTACCACAACTGCAATTTTGTTTGGCTTGATGGATCTTGATGGGTCTATTGGATAATATAATCAGTAGAGCACTGAACTACATGTAGTAGTGGTGGTGGTGGTGGTGGTGTACAGGAGCATGCACTGTTACAGTGCATTGCTGCACCCATCATTTGTTAGTGATTCCTTACTGCTGGTGGATGATACCTGTGTACCACTCAGTGACAATCCTTCAACCCCTGGATCTGTTTGAGTAGCTGTTGCTGATGAAGGTATTACAAGGTCAGTTTGCAAATCCAACCTCATCCCCTTTTAATTGACTCTTATGACACAGTAGAAATGTTGGGTCTATTCTTTGACATGCTGGTCCACACACATCACAATGGACAATATACCTCATATTTAATTATATCGTTTTATGTTTTGAGTTCCAATCCAGTTGGAGCTAATCTTTCCTAATCATCTTTTCTAGCTTTTCCAGATTGATAAAACATTTAAAAAGTTACTGACACAGTGTAAATGATGCTATGACATGTATAATAATCCATATTTGTTTTATTTTATACCATTATAAAATATAGCACTTGTAAAGCTGGAAACCTGATTTGTGTAACTTGTAACTGTACACTTGACCAGTACCAATGTAGTGATGGAGAATGTATTAACAAAACTAAAGTTTGTGATGGAGTTTATGACTGCAATTTAGCAGATGATGAAGATGACTGTGGTGAGCATTAAATTTTGCAATTTTACCAAATTCATATTTTCAATCTTATACCATTGTTAGGTTTTGCTTCAAAGCATTTTTGTTTGTGTTATATGAATGGCTGTTTTTTAGGTTTGCAAAACATAGCACAAACAAAAATGTTTGTGCTATACGCATGACTGCATAGAAGTTGGAAAATAGAATGGATGAAAAATGTTTGGGGAGTTTTTATACCTGCTAGTAACAAAATGTTTCATTCACTCTGCAAATTTGCCATCATCGTTGTCATCATCACCATCTCAGCATCATCATCATCATCATAATGCGTCCCCCCCCCCAGCTACACTAGTGTTTGATGTAAACCTTTCCAGTCCACCTGAACATACCATACCCTTGAATTGTTATACATAGTTGCAGGCATGGATGTGTAGTAAGAAGCCTGCTTCCCAACCATATGATTTTGGGTTCAGTCTCACTGTGTGGCCCTTTGGGCGAGTGCCTTCTGCTATAGCCTTGGACCAATCAAAGTGCTGTCAGTGCATTTGGTAGATGAAAATGGAAGAAGGCCATTGAATATGTGTGTGCATGTGTGTGTATGTGTGTGTGTGTTTATGCATGTGCACTTTTGTATGTATCTTTGTGGTTGTCTACTACCATCACCATCACCACCACCTCCACCTTACAACTCATATTTCTTTGTTTATGTCATTGTAACTTAGTGGCTCTGCAAAAAGTGATTGACACAATAAATATAAGGCTTAAAAATAAGTCTAGGGTTGATTTGTTCGACTAAACCATTCAAGGTGATGTCTCAGCATGGCCACAGTCCAATGACTGAAACAGACCAAATATAAAAGATATCCCACTTAAAGTAATGTTCGTATTCTGTATACAGTAAGTCTGCAAAATTATTTGTTCAAACATTTTTATCCCAGGTTTTTCCCTTTATTAACTCTCAGCACAACAAGTTGCTTTCATGTTTTATCTTCTCTTTCTATCTGTTGTAATATGACAATACTTCAGCCAGTTAATTTTATCCATTCTAATCAAAGATTTTGCATAAAAGCAAACCTGATGCATTAAAGGTTTATGGTTTAGGAATAACTGGAGACCAGTGATTTGACTTTGCTGGTTTTTACAAAACTTATTTGGAATGGGTTTTAGCACAGAAGCATTCTGGCAGTTAGAAAATTTTGTTTTTATTTTAAACTAGCAGCATCACCCGGCGTTGCTCGGGTTTGTAAGGGAAATAACTATATAAGCATTTTTAGAGATGTAAAGTATAATAGCCATCTCAATATGGCTAACCACAAAGGGGGTGGTGTTACTGTAGCTTTTTACGTTCTGAGATTTAATAATAAATTTTTAGAGAGTTACTTCCCTTATATATGCCAAAAATGCATTAAAATGGGAAAAATTGATGGTAATTTTTTTTTTAAATCGTAGACTCATCGTAGATGCGCGCTAATACCCAGAAGGGCTCAATATGAATTACGATTATAAGATACCTGGTTTTGGTTAAACTGCACCGCAAAATGTGGGAGTAGTTAGGAAACAAAATCGTAGGAGACAGACAGCACACAACCCCTCTTTTATATATAAAGATATCAACTAACCAGTTTTTACTAGCTGATCATGAACCAAAAATTCAGTATAAAGATGCTCATAATTACTAAGAGTAAAAACTGAATAGAGCTACAGTTTTCAATGTCAGTTTAATAGATATTTTCTTTTACTAACAATAATAATGTTACCATGTATTACTATTTCATTATGTATTTATATGTCTTGTAAAAAGAAAAAGAGATTAACCCATATTTTAACTATTTCATTTTCATCCCAGTTACATCATCATCATCATCATCATCATCATCATCGATGTTCCCTTCTATGCTTGTGTGGGTTAGACAGTTCATCATTGCTTGAGTCAGTTCAGTTCTTATTCAGAAGATACTGCTCTCCTTGATGGGTCAGAACACTGTCTTGCTCACACATTTCATTTTTGATTTGGTTTCTGAATGCTCTCCCCAAAAACCACATTACTCTTTTACTGTTTTCAGTCATTTGAGTGTGGCCATGCTGGAACATCGCCTTTAGTCGAGCAAGTCAACCCCAGGACTTATTATTTGTAAGCCTAGTACTTATTCTATTGGTCTCTTTTGCCGAACCGCTAAGTTACAGGGATGTAAACACACCAGTGTCGGTTGTCAAGTGATGTTGGGGGGACAAATATAGACATACAAACACACACACACGCACACACACACATACACACACACACACACATATATATACATATATATGACAGGCTTCTTTCAGTTTCCATCTACCAAATCCACTCACAAGGCTTTGGTCGGCCCAAGGCTATAGTAGAAGACACTTGCCCAAGGTGCCACACAGTTGGACTCAACCCGGAACCATGTTGTTGGTAAGCAAGCTACTCACCACACACATTTCATCAAGGAATCCACACCAATGAAGTTATCATGTCCTTGAAAAGAATTATTTACTTATTGAATGTAAATCGTTGAATGTTCTCCAGAATTTTCTTTGGTATAGAGGATCTTAACAGGCTGATGAAGTAATAAAAAACAGACTCCTAACCCTGCCATAATATGCACATAGTTAATTTGCCTGATTTGAATTGTTGACAAAGGTTTCACTTTAATGAATGCATAAAAATATAAAAAGTTTTACATTGGTAGCACCAACTACTATATATATTCATTAAGGAGCACCAGACTATGACAATGTTTTTGCCAATGTCTTCAGTAGAACTATATTGGTGTGTTTATGTCCCATAACCTAGCTGTTTGGCAAAAGAGACTGATAGAATAAATACTAGGCTTACAAAGAATGTCCTGAGGGTTGATTTCTTGACTAAAAGTAGTGCTCCAGCATGGCCACAGCCAATTGACTGTAATAGTAAGTCATTTTTGAAGAATCCAAATCTAGTTATTCTTTTAATGGTAGTAAACTAGGATTAGCTGGGAAAGATATTTATGCTTTAAACAGAGTTCCTTTTTACATATACAGAGAAAATGGTTGTCAGATTTTAGTTTTCTTTAATGTTCATTTTATATATTTGCTCAAATGCTGGTAAATATAAAATGAAACCATATTTGCTGTTTCATCCCAATTTATTTACCATTAAAATTAAATAAAATTCAAATTTAGTGATGATAACTATATAGCTATGATTTCAATTATGTATTATTCTACAGTATCAACCACTGTGAAGTACACCACCTATGTATCAACTACAGAATCTACTATTGTTACACAAACAACAGGTGAGCAAATACAATCTTCTTTGGTTATTTATACAAGTTTCCATTGAATTTCAAACATAATTCATCATCATCATCATCATCATACGTCCACTTTCCATGCTAGCATGGGTTGGATGATTTGACTGAGGTCTGGCGAACCAGACTCCAATCTGATCTGGCAGAGTTTCTACAGCTGGATGCCCTTCCTAACAACTACCACTCTGAGAGTGTAGTGGGTGCTTTTACGTGCCACTGGCACGAGGGCCAGTTTGGTGGTACTGGCAATGGCCATGCTCAAATGGTGCTTTTTATGTGCCACCTGCACAGGAGCCAGTCCAGCGGCACTGGCAACGACTTCGCTCGAATGTTTCACATGCCACCAGCACAAGTGCTAGTAAGGCGACGCGATAATGATCATGTTCGAATGGTGTGTTTAACGTGCCATTGGCACGAAGGCCAGCTTCTTGCTCTGGCAACGATCTCACTCGTATGGTACTCTTAGCGCTTTAAACATAATTCATGTTGAAATTAACCTTGTGATGATGAATATTTCTCATCATTACATAGTTTCTCCTCACAAATAGTATTCAAACTTTAGCATTGCATTATGTGCCTTATAAACCATTTCAGAACTGATATCTAGAGTCATTTGCTGTGAAGATATGTGCACAAAACGTATACTAAATGTAATTTTTATAATAAATACATTTTCTAAACTGTGTAAATGCATTGAGAATGGATGAGTGTTGGCAGTTGTGAATGGCTGGAAGGATTGACAAGTCATTAATGTGAGCTTATGTAGAATATCAGTACTTATCTATAGATAAGTACTGATATTCTAGATATAAGTACTGAAACAGTTTATAAGGCACATAATGCAATGCTAAAGTTTGAATTGTATTTACGAGGAAAAACTATGTAAGGAATATTCATCATCACAAGGTTAATTTAAACATGAATTATATTTCAAATTGAATTGAAAAAAATGTAGACAGTATATTTGCTATATAATAAAAATGTTTATTTACAAATGTTTTCAAAATTTAGTATTTGAACCTCTACTGTTTCAAGTATTGATGTGTTGGGCAGCATGTATGAAAATATTTGCTTATGAAAAATATATTAATTCATCCATCAGTGTCAATGATGACCAAAGATGTCACATGGGAGAAAAAGACGGCATTGTTTGTCCAGCTGTGGCCAATCAGTTTGATGTGTACTTGCAAGGCTCTACTGTAGGTCAAACACTTGTGGTCTGCTAGGACTGAAGACAAGGAATTGGCTCTAGACTTACACAATTTTCTTTGTGCTCCTGCAATTCTGTTCTGTTTCTAGGAGGTTGTATCCCTGTTGGTGCAGCTTTGCCAGGCAAGGCAGTCTTGTGCTTGTATTTCCCAGGCATCAGGGTTGATATCAAAGCTCTTCAGTGAGGCTTTGAATGGGTCCTTGAAGCACCTTTTCTGTCCACCTTGTGAGCACTTGCCTTCCACTAGTTAGCTGTAAAGCAGTCTCTTGAGGAGTTGTGTGTCAGGCATTCAAACACAGTGGCCTGCCCACTTTACTTGTGCTCTCCTCAGCAGTGTGTAAGCATATAGCAGATAAGCTCAACAGCGGCTTTCTGTGTTTCTGGGACTTTGTCTTGCCAGCTGATTTTCAGCAGCGTTCTCAGACAGTTCATGTGGAGTCAGTTGAGCTTTTTGGTGAAAAATATGGTTACACTTGCATGATAATGGTGAAGTGGTTGGTCAGAGAAGTGGAGTGTGACAGGTGGATGATAAGTCAGTAGTTGGTTATTAATTAATAAGAAAGCTAGCAGAACCAGTAGAGAGATTGGGAAAAGAAAAATGTTTTGTGTTGTTTGTTTTGACTCTTTACATTCTGAGTTCAAACTGGACCAAGTTCACCTTGCCTTTCACTCCTCCAAGGTTGATAAAGTACCAATCCTGTAATGGGAGTGAAGTATCAACTAATCCCCTTTTTTCAAAATTGTTGGTTTTGTGCTCAAATATGAAGCCATTATTTGGCAGTCATTGGCTGTAACTGATACAAGTTGTGTTGAAATGATGATGGCAGTGAGATATTGAACCCTTTGTCTATGGACCAAGAGCTAAACTGCATCACCCCTGTTACCCAGTCAGAAAATATGACTGTTTTGAATAATTTTTTTTTGTCTCCATGAATATTTGAAATGAAGGGGATAAATTATGAGACAGAGATCTTGAAAGGTTGAGCTGAAGTTACTTTTGATTGGAAGATAAACAAAAATCAGCTGTCTTATTTCCAATATAGAAAAAATATCCTGATGAAGCAAATACAAATCAAGGTAAATGCCGAGTGAAATGAAGAATTAACAGATCAGATTTTGGTTAGTTTCAAATTAAAATTCTTCACCCATCCAGGATTGGTTATAAAACTACAAATGAAAGGACACAAATGTTGTTCTTTTGGTGTGCATTGAAAGTTGGATATGAAATAATGTCAGAGCATACATTTGGAAGTGAGAATCTAAACTGCTGTCTATGGGGATGTGCAATGGGCATGTGAATCAGTAAGCTGATAGTAGCCACATAAAAAGCACTCATGCTGGTGCCATGTAAAAAATCCCTGTTCTGATGCTTCATAAAAAGCTCCCAGTAAAGTGTTTGGTGTTAGGAAGGGCATCCAATCATTGAAACCCTGCCAAAACAGACAACTGGAGCCTGGTGCAGAAAGTAAGATGAGGTTATTTAGAATGCAGGATGCAGCTATTTAGAATGACCTTTCTTAGTTTCCTTGTATATTTGAAGTTAAGATAGATTACAAACCAAAGATCTCAAAAGATTGAGTTGAATTTTCTGAATGGTTGGAAGATGTGCAAGAAAACAATTTTCTTGTTTGCAAAATATAAAAAGTATTGATTAAGCAAATAAAAATCATACAAATCAAGGGAACGTGTTGAGGTCTACAATGAGTGAATCAAAATATTTGAAGATTGGATCTTGGTCAAAGAATTTCTCTGGTGATGATTTTGATTTCTGTTTGAAAATTTTGATATGGAATTTCAGAAGAAAATTGCTATCATAATTTTAATTGCAAAACGTTATGTAAAGACTTTAATGAGTGTCATTCTGTTTTTGTTGCATTGATGTAAATATTTAATAACAAAAGTAATAGTTTATTTTAATGTTATTTTTAGCTTCCCTTTCAACACTTAGTGTTTCAACACCATTCTACACTAACATATCAACAACAGTTCCAACCAGTATGTCTACAACAGTTTCACCTAGTGTCTCTACATCATTTAGCACTATGACTACCACAACTAGTAAGTATTTAAATAGTCATTGGTTAGTATATTGAAGAAAGGATTTTGAAAATCACATATATATATATGTATATATATATATATATATATATTTCCTTTCTCATTTATGTTCCATAGTTCAATATCACCTGTATTGCCATACTATGTGTTTCAGAAATATAACAGGTAGCAATTTTTATTCTTCCAGTTCTTATGGCATTTTAGGAATTTCTAAAATTAAATACATTACTGTAGATAGTTTGTTTCTGTTTACAACAGTCTTATCCAGTGTTTCTCCATCATTTAGTACAATATCTACCCTACTATGTAAGTATTTTGAACTTTGGTGGATAATAATAAAGAAAAGGTTTGGAAATTCTCATCTTTTAATAATTTGGATTGCAACATTACATGTCACTGGGCTAATCAGTGTACTGAGCCCTATAGTATTTATTGACAGCAAGCCATAGTGTATATAGATCAGAATTGGGATTTTAGATACATGAAGCCCCTAAGCAATTTCCCAGTGTGCCTATTCCTTAATCATTTGGATTACCCTGTCAAATGTAATCCTTATTTATTCACATTATTTTGAATTAATCATGCATTATCTCATGGCTTTGAGATTTTGATGACGTGATTGTTTTGTTTTTATAATGGTATTGTGGGGTAGGTGTGAGAAGCTGAATCTTATCAGTTTGAACACAAATCAGATGGAATATTTAGGCCGGATATGGCTGATTTGAATGCGAAAGGGCTAAGACAATATAATGATGCATATTCAGTTGGATGGAAATCCTCCATCAGATTCATTAATGAGTATTAAAATGTTTGATTGACTGAACAACCTCATCATTAAGTTAATGTGTTTGTGACTAAATACTCCTCTGACATGTATCTTCATGTAGTTCTCAAACTGGCTCAATATAACACAGTATGTGATAATATAAATCTTGGAACTATTGATGCAATCTGTCTATTATGCATCTCCACAGTTTTCCTGTACTTAATATCACTCAAAACACTATGCAGCACTGTTAAGGACACTTAACCAGGATGCCATGTATCATTATCATTTAATCTTTTACTCTTTTATTTGTTTCAGTCATTAGACTGTGGTCATGCTGGGGTACTGCCTTGATGTTCACTTTTCCATGCTGGCATTGGTTGGATGGTTTGAAAAGAACTGATGAGCTGTACTTGATTTTATGTCTACTTTGGCATGATTTTATGTCTACTTTGGCATGGTCTCTCTAGCTGGAAGCCCTTCTTAACATTAACCACTTAGCAGTGAGGACAGTGCTTTTCTTGTGGCACCAGTCGGCACCAAATACCTGCAAGATAAGAACCTCATCTGAGTGGGATATAGAAGTGAAGGATAAGGAACTATCATTGAGTGACAGGAGCTGGTGTTTTGCTGAGGAGGTGAATAGATGGTTTGCTCACACAGAAAGGGAGAGAGAGAGAGAGAGAGAGAGAGAGAGAGAGAGAGAGAGAGAGAGAGAGGAGAGAGAGAGAGAGAATGACCAGGTACAAGGTGAATGTGAAACAGAAAATGACAGAGAAGTAGAAAGGGTAGCTGTATATGTAAGAGTGCACAAGGATGAGAATAGTGTGACAAATGATTAGAGATAAGGAATGAGCTGGACACAGAGGATATCAGTTCAGCAAAGAGAAAGTGAAAGAAGGAAACAGAATAACAGAGAAAATTGAAAGAGTTGGGGTCAGCAGATGAGTTGTTGCAGAAAGCTTGACAGCACCTCAATTTTACTGAAATGGATGGGTCCTCTTCAGCACCTCATATTACAATTCATCTTGGAGGATCCCCCACAGAGTGAATGATGGTACAGCTCATAGATGATACAAAGTGATGCAATATCATCATCATCATCATCATCATTTAACGTCCTTTTTCCATACTAGCATGGGTTGGACAGTTCGAACAGGGTCTGGGAAGCCAGGAGGCTGCACCAGGTTCCAGTCTGATCTGGCAGTGTTTCTACAGCTGGATGCCCTTCCTAATGCCAACGACTCGGTGAGTGTAGTGGGTGCTTTTTACGAGCCACTGGCACAAGTGCCAGAGGAGGCTGGAAACGGCCATTATTGGTTGGTGCTTTTTACGTGCCACCGGCATGGGTATCACAACTACAATTTTCATTTAATTTTTATTTTGTTGTTGATGTACTTGACTCAGTAAGTGTCCTCAAGCACAGCAGGTCGCCCTATGATCCAAGGTAAGCACAGCAGGCCGTCCTGCGATCCAAATTACTTTGGATGTGCTGAGGCTGCTATGTAAAGCTGGTGCAGGAAACAGCCATGAACTCACGGTATTTGTTGGGTCTTCGCAGTCACAGCATATCTCCAGAGGTCTCGGTCTTACGTCATTGCCTCTGTGAGGCCCAAATTTCGAAGATTATGCTTGACCACCTCATCCCATGTCTTCCTGGGTCTACCTCTACCCCTGATTCCTTCAACTGTTTGGGAGTGGCACTTCTTCACACATCTCTCCTCATCCATCTGTAGTACATGACCATACCAGCGCAAACGTCTCTCTTGCATGCCACATCCAATGCTTCCTATGTCCAGCATTTCTCTCAGGGCGCTTACACTCTGTCGTGTGTGCGTGTCACTGACAATGTTGAGGAATGATAACTTTGAAGAGTTGCTTATACCTAGGAACAATAATCAGAGAGCATTTAGTATTAAAAAGAAAGCACACAACAATATAATTAGTGACTAATGAGATATGGTTGCATTGTGATTATTGTTTGGGTTTGTCATAATTATATTTGTCTACTTTATGAATTCTCTACTAGTTGTACATTTTCTAATGTATAATATAGAGAAATACAATGTGTTAAATGGCTTCTCCTTGTTTCTCTGCATGTTTATTTTACTTTGCAGTTGAATGTGAAAATATTGATGGAATGGACAATGAGAATGTAATACCTGATAATTCAATCATACTTAATCCTCCTGGTAATTCAAGTGATATTCGACCAAGTGGAAAAGGTTGGAAAACAAGTACTATGGGGCTTAGGATTATTTATATAGATATTGGCGATGACCTTAACAACGGAGGAGAAGTTTATCTTGTGAAATCAAAGAATGTAGAAATTTATCAAGTAGAATTGCTTGGGAAAGTAAAGGTGAGTTTAATAATTGCTTGGTGTGTGTGTTTGTAAAGTTGTGAGATGTGATTTGCTCTGCTTTCTCTGCACGTGTATTTCTCCATTTACATAAAATATACTCTTGTGGTTTTTACAGGGACTTGTAACACCAGAGAGAATTCATTCTGAAATACTGACACCTACAGAGGTTTTCAGCATTAAACCTGGAACTGGAAAAACAAAGATTCAACTGACCATTGTTGCCACTACTACTGACATCCCTGTGATAGTGACTGTTTCTGTGAAGATATGTGTGAAACCAACAAGTAAGTGTGAAACTGATGATGTTAATAGCAAATACCATTTATGTATAATTGTTGCATGTCATCACGACCAATTGCATTGCAATGGAAATGGAATGGAAGAGTTGGTGAATTTAAGTTTCATTACAGTGCATGAATGTGTGAGATACATTTGGAAATATCTTCAAAACTTTAAATAGCACAAGCTGAAAGATAGGTTTATTTGCAAAAATTTATACATCTGTTGTAGTGAGAATCATTGGCATCCCTGGGGATTGGGAAATGGACTAGCTGAACTCTTATAAAGAGTTACGTATTGGTTGAGAGGAGAGGTTGAAAGGAGTTGTTGAGAGGACATTTTGCAGTCTCGCAAAGTGTGTCGTGTGAACACATTAATTTTACCTCCACTTCCTTAAATTATATATCAAACATTTGTCTAAGATATAAAAATGGCAACAAGATATTTGAAGCTTGTGTCAGATGTTAAAATTTATTTTTGATATGAAATCAAAGAAAAATATCATTAACATGGAAGACTTTATTGGCTTGCATGGTGAAGTTGCATCAACAACAGTTACAACAACAACAATGCCAACAGTTACTGGAAGTAATGTTGAAGCAGTCTGAAAATACTTCAG